>NC_141259.1:1924884-2027384 GCF_054856555.1 Leptonotus elevatus
AGGGGCCATGTCACTGAAAGGCTATACATCAGTCTGTATTGCTGTCGCGTGTGCCTTCCTGAAGCACACATACACGGTCTGTACTTCTGGACAAACGAATTGAGAGGGGAATGCGCCTCTCAGATTAATTGCTTTTTGAGTTACAGAAATAAAGCAAAGGCTTTTAAACTGACTAGAGACTCATACTCGAATTCAGTCATATACCACTTGAGTCAAACAAAACTTCCTCATGAGATCACCTGAAACTGATAACTCACCATGAATTAAGGGCTATTCTCTCATGAAAGTTTTTTTTCTTCTTCTTTTTTTTTTGCAAATCCAATAAAGGTAATTTAGTCAGAATACTATGCTTATGACAACATGCATGTTTGGAGGTCCATCAAAAAAGGGTGTCTACTGTTTCATTAATCAGCAGTTCCTAATTTTCCTTGCGCCACAGTACTATAATGTCAGGACTACAATTTTTTTTAACTTAAAAGTCACAATAGACCTTTTGCGCGTGACGCCCCAGCCTTCATGGGAACACCCCCTCCAGGAAACAGGACGGCAAAATAATCACTTGCATCTATTGAAACTGATGAAACTCATACAGCGTATAGTCCTGTATGTAATCGGTTATCTTCTAAAATGGTCATATCTTTCTGTGCGGTAGCTTGTAGTAATAGACAAAACTTGGCTCCATCGCCGTCTTCTGTCTTCATCAGCAGGTATGTGATAACATACCTGCTGATGAAGACAGAAAACGGCGATTGAAAGCAAGTGAAAGAACAGGCAGCCCTCAAGTATTCACGGATTTGCAGCGATAATTTTTTACCTTTTTATATGTTTATAAATGCCCAACATGTGGCAAGCTACATTAGTGGCAGCGATAGGATTTGTGCCCTTGCATTTGGAACTACTTTTTCTTTGGACGAGGTTAGACCCTAACACCCCCTCAAGCCCATTCACTTTAACGCTTCACTCTTCGCATGCGGCCAGTCTTGGTAAAATATTTCCTCATCTAAGCCTCCCACTAACTTACACAAATGACTGATATGAAGATTCAAAATGAGTGCAAACTCTGACAGTTTAATTGGTCCACTGTCACGTGTTAGGTAATTTCATTGTGAGGACTGACCCATAGTATTAACTCTTGACCGCCAAAAACATTTAATAACGTTTAGTAAAATCCAAATGAGTGCCGCCAAAGACGTTCACTATGTTTTTGTTGTTGTTGTTTTTTTAAACGGGTGGAGGAAAGCCTTGGCAAGCTGTGCTGAAAGTATCAAGCAGGTCGAGTTAGTATAATGACTATTTTTGGGTACTAGATGGCAGCGATGACTCTCTTTGGACAAGATCGGGTAGGCGTCAGTAGAAGACGTGAGGCGGAGCTAGAGTGTTGAGGGGAGAATGGCTGAGGAGGCGAAAATGGCGACCGGTTGCAAGCAGCTCACGCATGAGCATTTTTTTCAAAGACGAAAAGCATCGACCAATGTTAAAGAGCACATTGATGATGATGATAGTGACTCCGAGGTTGACGCTGAAGTTGGAAGCGTTGACGCCGAAGTTGGAAGCGTTGACGCGGCGGCTTCGATCGCGTCGATAAGCCTCACCGGCTAGCGATGCTAACGGCGGAAAACGAGCACTTCTGCACAGGCGGACGTTCAATCGGACGATGAAGAGTACCCCGAGTCCAATGCATATTCATCGGAGGAGTGGGTACAATCTGATCACGGAGAGGACACTGGTTCTGGACTACGATGCCACCATGAATGGAGTGGATAAGATGTATCAGAACATCTCTTACCACCTGGTATAGGAACCGAAGGACATGAGGAAGCCAGACGTAACACCAGGTCACCGTATCATGATCCTGAGAGTAGACTTGATGGCAACATGGCCAAACACACACTGCAGTATATACCTGCTACTCCCTGGAAAAAAAGGCCGGCAAGAAAGTGCACGCGAAGGGGCAATCGCAGTGAAACTAATCTGTGGTGCAAATCCTGCTGCGTCCCCTTGCACGCAGAGGAGGTTTACACAATATACCTCAAAAAAAGAAAAACTGTGTAGTTGAAACATCCACACAATTGTAAATATAGTTTGCCAAATTGTTTTGTCAAATTGTTACACTGTTGAATGTAAATAAACGTATTTTGCTATCAAAAAACACTTTTTCATTGTTGGTGGTAGTGTTTTACAGAAGTAAAGCACTGTTTAGATGTTTGTGGCATCATTGATGGAAAAAAAACGTGTCAAATTCACTGGAGTGCATGAAATAATATCGTTTCACTAAAAGCTTGATTTCTCCGTATTTTGGTCCAAAACAGAGCATTTGAGTGAAACTAACCTATTTTCTATTGTTGATTACTGAAGAACGGAATAAGGTAGAAATAAACTTTTTTTTCTGATGAAAGATGAGAGTTCAATCTTTCATTTGGTAGTATCTGTTTTTCCATAGTTCAAACACAACATTTTCTGTGGACCTTGAAAGATCAGTCAAAATGCTTAAATCAGCTGGCACCCACACATCCTCTTTTCTGAAAATGCTTGGCAGTCAAAGAGTTAATATGTGAAAAATATGAAATTTACTACATTTTGACAAAATAGGTTTTGGTTCTACGCCAAAAACTTGATGTTTCACTTCCCGGGGTGCTTAACTTAAATACAGCCTCTGGAGCATGTAAGAGGAACGGTGCGGACGACCAGATTCGGTAGTTCAGGCACACATTTTAGGATTTCTCTACTCTCTGCGCATATCACAAAGGTGAGGAAATGACAGGATGGGAAAATACTGGCTTTTTTAAAAAAAAAAATACTTAATCACATGTGAGAATATGGCCTTAAAGGATTAATCTTAAAGGATCTTGCTTTGTCCTTGGCTTTGTGTGCGTTTTATACATCACTTATTTAGAAAAAAACAAAAAAAAGCAAACACTCAAAGATGACACACCTCTAGGCCCCAGCATACCTCACTGTTTAAATTTTTAATAAAGACGGTGGTTACCTTCATTTAATGCCTGTGCGATTGTTAAAAACGCTAAAAAATGAAATCCTGTCATTCATTCCTGGTTTATTTTCTAGCTTTTTTATGTTAGCTTTTTGTTTTTTAACAGTTGTACATTACACCAAAAATGTCTGAAAAAATAATCAAGGTACGATGATGAAGGTAGTTTGACACTGAATAAAAATGTATATTTCCAATATTTGTGCATCGCGCAAGAATATGTTGTCTGGCAACAAGAGGGCATGCTCAGTGCTTTCTGTTTTTCCAATAGATTTTTTAAAATTTACAGCATAGAACTGTTTTTTTTGTATAATATTAAGTGTAATGATGACTCTGCTACTGTGTTATACTGTGGGTTTGTGATACACTAAGGCTTTCCAACTCAAGTAAAAATTTGAGTTACATAGCCACTATAGGAGCGGACTGAGTAGCCCCTGCAAAAGGACAAGTCTACATCACCAATGGATACATTTTTACACTTCTGGAGCACCTACCTTTAGTATAGTTCTGCTTTCGTCCTTGCTACAGCCGTCCAGCTTGCTCACTCTGTACTCGAGCCACTGATGCACCACTGCTCTGTCCTCTGCAGCGTCCCCCAGCAGCTCAGAACGCTTGGCTTCTTTCACCAGGTGGCGGCCGATGGTCACCAGGCCCACCAGGGGAGGACCATTGTTATTCTGGAGCACAGGGACCTGGAAGAAAGTAGGTCAATTAATTGTCTCCATTTTTTTTTTAAAGGTCCAACTTTTCAGCTCAATATCACTACTTCTAACCACAGTGCAGTTTACTGTTTTCTTTTATTTTTATTTATTTTTTCGAAATCGTCAAACATAATGATAGAAATGTAGGTGATCACATCCACTATACAGCGTTATTACCAATATAACCAATCATTGGCTGGTTCACAGTGACAGCCCACCCGACAAGCATGTACGCTTTCCATTGTGCACTCAAAGGAAACACCTAGCGATGTGCATCTAGTATATTTGCCATGTCAAATTAATAAAAAATGTCAAATGTTAAAGCTTGAAGTTTCTTATAGCACAGCATAGTATAGTGACCAGACACATGGCTAACTTATTAGCATTATCTTCCACTCCGCGGCGTATAACATGTTACCTTTCAAATAAAAGGACGCTTTTAAATGCCATACCCATGAGCAGTTTTGTCACCTTTTTGTCGCCTCGGGTACTGTACTTGTTGGGCTTTTTCAGTCCTAAATATTTCTCGAGCGATGCTAGCTCCCGTAACGCCATGGTTGTTCACAATGGATGACGTCATCTGCGTAACACGCGATTGGCTGTTTCCTCTGTGAGCCCGCCTTCCACCTTTGAATGCTTGTTGATTTGACCAATTGCAAAACAAGACGGAGCCTGTCGTTTTATTGCATCAGAGAGAGAGAGAGAGAGAGAGAGAGAGAGAGAGAGAGAGAGAGAGAGAGAGAGAGAGAGAAAGAAAGCATAATTACATTTTAAAACATACATACCTATTGACCATTTGCACCGACGTCACGTGATCACGTGACTGCCCTCATTTCATTTCATGAATATGATTCCGGCCGGCTCCAGAGTGAAAAACTCCAAGCACAAAGACGAAATCCCCCATTATTAAACGGTCAAATGCACTAGTTTTGAAGAAGCTACATTTTAAAACTAAGATGTGTGTACGTGCAGTTGGAGTGGACACTAACTATCTGGCTCCTTAATGTGATTTGAAACACGAAATTTGACACCTCTGTTATTAGAGTGTACGTTTACTAGTAAAATTTATGAACATTTATCTACTAACCTTGCAAAAAATTATCGCTGCAAGTCCGTGAATACTTTGTGGGCTACCAGTCCTTTCTGTTGATTGCTGCCATCCATCGACCGACGCCTTTTGTTTTTATTAGTAGGTATGTGATAAAAAAGCAATATTTGGTTTACTCCCTTGACCATTTTATGAGATCATTGATTAGATGCGATTAGATACTTTACGCTGTACAAGATTCAATGGTTACAATACATGCAAGTGGTTAATTTGCCGTCCAGCGTCCAGTGCAAAAGGTCAATATTTCCTTATTTTCTATTCTCTTGTTTTCATCCAGTGATAAGATAATGATGATAGGCACATTTTTAATGTATTGATTTTTATTTTCAACTGGAGTCAGAAGCTGTTTTAGATTTTTCCGAGAAGATTAAAGAGTTCTGCCACATTTGAATATTTTTGAGACATTACAGATGTCATTGTTGCTATATACTGTACAGTAAAATCGGGATGTAACGATATCCAAACATCATTAAACGATGTTATCACGATATTGTGGTGAGGTTGGCGATATATAAAAAGTTCTCAATAAAAAAAAGAGCTCATTAAAAAACACAATATTGTGCTTTTGTACATAACAGCAATGCATATAAACAACCTACAATCTCTAATAACACTTAATATTGAGGCACTTACTCGTTAAAGCACGCACACATTGAGTTCCTCCACATATTGACTCGCTTCACAAGCATATTACGTTCCCCTTCATCTGACCATTAACATGAATTTTAAACATAGAAGGGCCAAAACATGCCTTGTAAATTTTTTATTGCACTAAAAAACTGCAGACATGGAAATCAACCTGACTTTTTTAACAGATGTGCTGCTTTTAATATCGTGACATGACGACGACGATATTGTGGCAGTTTTATTATCGTGATTTCACGATATTGCCGTTATCGTTACATCCCTAAAATTAATAATTTAGGTCATGCACCTCAGAAATTACCTATAGTTGGGTTCGGTTCGATTTTACATTGTTAATTATGCACATACAGAGATGGGCACCTTAAGTGATGCAGAGGGCCACAATTTTGCATAAAATACCTAACCTTAATCTACAAAGGGTTTGATCTATTAAAATAAAACCACATACTGTGATTTCTTTTCCCAGTGCAAAAGGCTCCAATTTATAAAGGTTACCATCCAAAGGATGGCACAGAACCGCTGAACAGCAATGAGAATTTTGGTATGTGCAAAAATTTGGCATGTTGAAAATCATTTATAAGATGAATTGAATAAATAGAATGATTAAATTTTCAAATGGGAATTAGCTTAATCTGTTATTTTGAATATGCTGATGGACAAGGTAAATGAGTATCGAGAAAAATTCCTCAATTGGAATGAATAGGGGATTTTTAGGTGAAAAATATTGAATTATGGGAAAACCGTTTTGTTTTTTTTAATATAGAAATGGAAGCGCCCATGGCGTGAATTTCTGGAATATGTTGAAATTGGAATGATGTGAATCGGATGAATTAAGTGGAAGGAGAAGTGCGTCAAAATAGTAGGAGGAATAATAAAAAAAAATAGGAAGGTCTTCAACCTACACATAAATAGCATCTTAAAAATATTGAAAGCGCCCCCCGAACCATGGCACAATTATGGACGCACGATCGGTCGAAGAAGGCGGTCTCCAAGTGCCCACTCCACAAAGGCCAATTTTACATCATCCGCAAGTGGATGCATATCGATCTCCTGCATCTACATGCCATGTATTGTAACCACACCTCTCTGTGCTTCCATTGGATGGCAAACAATTTGAATTTGTCCTGCTTGACACCCATTTTACACCGTCTTACTCTGACCAGTGACCACAAACTCAACCTTTCAGTTTGCTGGCATAATTCAATACAGAATCTTAGAATCTTTCAACATCTCCAAGGATGGTGAACTGATCAAAAAAGAGTTTAGACTAGACTAGCACGTCTGTTTTCATTGAAGTTCGTTGCAATGATTTGTGGTCAAAAGTAATCAAAGATGACACTGAGGAGGGTCCAGAGTTTCATTCTTGAGTCCTGCAGCAAAGTTGACTTGCTCTGTCTGTCTGCGTCTGCTGTGTGACCCGGTGCGTGTCATGTCTGGGTACATTTGCAACACGCCTATATGATGTTCCCATAATGAAATGTCACCTGTCAGACAAGAGTGGCCTTATTAACCATGTAGTCTCCAGGTGTGTGTGTGTGTGTGTGTGTGTGTGTGTGTGGGGGTGTGTGTGTGTGTGTGTGTGTGTGTGTGTGTGTGTGTGTGTGTGCGTGTTTGTGTGTGTGTTTGTGCATACGGGAGAGTGACAGCAAGACAGAGGTGACAAGCGTCGTTTTCATCTTGACTTGATCCGCATTGGTAACATCGCACCTGAATCTAATGCTTGAGGTCAGACTGCACGAGATACAAAAAATAGTGCATGTATGTAGCTTGTTGTTTGTTGTTCTACATAAAAAGAAAATATTTAGACATAGTCATTTTAGCATTTCTGTACTTGAGGTAGAAACAACTGAATAGCTCGCTATGTGAATTTGTTCAATTTAGCAATTACTGTGCGGTTGATATTAGACCGCTTATAATACATTGAGGAGGGAAAACAAAAAATACTACCAAGTTGTTTTAACATGACGACCACAGCAGTGTAGTTGACTAGTGGTTAGCACGTCTGCCTCACAGCTCTGAGGTTTAGAGTTCAAATCTAGGCTCCGGACATCCTATATGGAGTAAGCTTTCCCTGTGCTTCTTCCCACATCCCTAAAACTAGCATGTTCGATTCAATGAAGACTCTAAATAAGTTGTCAAAAAACATTGTAGCCCCCAAGGACCACACGAGTAGCCTGGGGGCCTGTTCTAAAAATAGCTACATAAAATATAAACGAATAAATAGTATTATAAGTAAACACAGCAATATACAAGTGATGAGACATCGTGACTTCCAAGAAATTTTGTAGATGTGATGATTTGAAAGTGAAAATCCTTGCAGGATAAATACAAATCGTGTTATTTTGATTTGTATTATATATATATCTGTTATCCAATCAGTGCTGAGAATTATTGAGACTTCATTAACATGATCACTGTCTTCCTAAAGATGAATATACAAGCTTGCTATTTTAGTTTCATGTAGTCAATTTGTCTGATACTCACCTGCATTTTTCTCCAAAATCAAAATTATGGAATTAATCCTACAAATGCCCATCAAGAGGTCAAGGCAGAGACTTTAGGCTGACTGACATCAAATTCAGTCTGAAGTCAAAGCATCTGTATTTTGCCTAGGCCTTGGAAAAGGCCATTATATCTCTACTGGATGTATTTGCTGTCGGGGGGGCTGTTTTTTATCTGAGAAACCAGGGCGCCACTTTCGACGACTTGTCAGGCTTCCCCGTTCTGTCTCCCTCTGTTGGTCATTGCTATTTATGTCTCTTGGATGGGTTGTAAGTACTGTATTTCATTTTCGTTTCATCTTTTGATACAACGACAATAAAGCTATTCTGATTGTATTCTGATCAATTGAACACACAGGCCACTCCATCACGTTAAGATCACGAAGGGTTGTATATGTTCCACACTGAGCCACATGTACGCATTCTTTCAAACCACCAGTGAGACATTGCATCACACACAGGGAATATGCTCATGTTACATTTCAGTAAATGAAACAGGCGGCCAAAATCCTTTTTTGAGTGTAGTAAGTAAGTAAACAATCATTCATTTGTGAAAAAAAATCAATGTGATAAAATAGCAAGAAAGGGGGAATACTGTTTGGCCACTCCCATGCAGATATTTCTTTTTTCACTGTATCTACACACTACTAATATAAATGAACAGATGATGTTTTTAAACCCAATTTGTTAAGAAACTCTATCCTAGTAAACAGATTAATTATAGAAATGAGCACAGAGACTATCATAAATGATTAGATGCCATACAACAAGGCAAGGCTAATCCGCCCCGTGTTTTTTTTTCTTCCCTTTTTGTGCTTTATTTGCTGGCCACAGTACGTCACACACTTTTACCCTGCCAGGCCTTCCATAAGTGCACGCCTGCAGCATTCAAGTACATCTCCTTTAACTAAATGCCTCCGAGCTGCCACATCCTGTCTGTACTCAGGCGGACTGAGGACAACGATCCCCAGTGCCCGCAACTAACTGTAGCCTGTGGGAGTTTTGACGACGGCGATACACAATACAGGGGTCACATTAGTAGGAAAATCTACAGCAAGGGTCACTCAGACCGCCGTGGGGCTTCCCAGAGCAGGCATAGCCATAAACACAGCCCTCAGTCCTACTAGATATGTCCTCCTTTTTCCTGGTCTTGAGCTTACAATATGCTGTTAATGCTAATTTTTCATCTCTGTTGACACACAGCCATTGCCCCGCCTGTCTTGTCGGTTACCTTTTATGACCTGGGAAACATCTTTGACTGAAAAGTGTAGTTTAGATCCAGTAGGGGCAGAGGGCAGTTTGACATGTTGACAATGACATTGTTGATCTGGATTGCTAAAATTGCATACAGTACAGGCGCTGGGTCACAAGTACACCAGCATGAAGATTTGGACATTATTTATTTCACTTTCATTACATCCATCCATCCACCCATTTTTCTTTTATCCTGGGTCCGATAGCAGCTTTAGCAGGGAAGCTCAGACTTCCCTCTCCCTTGCCACTTCGTCCAAATCCTCCCAAGGCGTTCCCAGACTAACCGCGACACGTAGCCTCTCCGGTGTGTCCTGGGTTGTGCCCAAGGCCTCCTGACGGTGGAATGTGCCCGGAACACCTCACCAGGGAGGCATCCTAACCAGATGCCTGAGCCACCTCATCTGGCTCCTCTCAGTGGAGGAGCAGTGGTTTATTGACTCTAATCCCCTCCTTGATGACCGATCTTCTCACCCTTTTAGAGTCCGGACACCCTGCAGAGGAAACTCATTTTGGCTGCTTGTATTCGGGATCTTGTTCTTTCAGTCACAATCCACGCTACAGCTCAGTGTCACGGTGTGGTCACGGAGCGGCGTGGTGTCTGTCGGCGTGTGAAGTGGAGGACCCAAAATGCAGGGAGGCAGGAGAACCACAGCAGGAGTGCGAAACTGGCGTGCTTTATTTTACAGAAAACACTAACCAGGGTACTGGTTAATGCTAACTAAACAACAAACTGAAAAGATACAAAATCAAAATGACAGACAGAACTCTGGGGGTGACCGTGACAAGCAGCAATGATCCCACGCTGACTGATCACCACCCGGGAATTAAATACACTCACACTAATTGGGTAACTAGCCACACCTGGGGCCAGGCATAAGTGGCTGAGGGCCCGGATTGGTCAACCCGGAAGGGCTGGAACCCACTCAGGACCAATCGGGACCCTCAACCAAAACCAGATCTTCCCAGACATGACAGTACCCCCCTCTTAAGGGACGGATCCCAGACGTCCCAAACAAAAGTCAACGTCGGTAGCGGGACCATGATGACGGCTCCGGCGTAGAGGCCAGGGGCTGCAGCGGCACGGGCGAACGGGCTGCAGCGGCACAGGCGAACGGGCCAGGGGCTGCAGCGGCACAGGCGAACGGGCCAGGGGCTGCAGCGGCACAGGCGAACGGGCCAGGGGCTGCAGCGGCACAGGCGAACGGGCCAGGGGCTGCAGCGGCACAGGTGAACGGGCCAGGGGCTGCAGCGGCACAGGCGAACGGGCCGGGGGCTGCAGCGGCACAGGCAAACGGGCCGGGGGCCGCTGCCGCACGCCGCCGGAACGGGAACCGGTGGCGGCCGCAGGACGTGCGCCGCCGGAACTGGAAGCGGGCGCTGTATGGGCGCCGCCAGAACTGGTAACAGGCGCTCAACTAGCGGCGCCGGAAAAACGGACGCTACGCGAGCGCCGCCAAAACATCGGCAACGGGCGTTGCAATCAGCACCGCCGGAAAAACTGAAAAACTGGCACGGGCGCTACACGAGCGCCGTCAGAACATCGGCAACAGGCGCTGTACGAGCAACACCAGAACTGGCAACGGGCCCTCCACACGCGCCGCCGGAAACTGGAAGCTGGCGCTGCATGCGCGCCGCCGAAACTGGAACGGTAACTGCCTCTTGGTCCGCTGGGTCCGTTTATGGTGGGATCATTCTGTCACGGTGTGGTCACAGAGCGGCGTGGTGTCTGTCGGCGTGAGAAGTGGAGGGAGGCAGGAGCACCACAGCAGGAGTGCGAAACTGGCGTGCTTTATTTTACAGAAAACACTAACCAGGGTACTGGTTAATGCTAACTAAACAACAAACTGAAAAGATACAAAATCAAAATGACAGACAGAACTCCGGGGGTGACCGTGACAAGCGGCAATGATCCCACGCCGACTGATCACCACCCGGGAATTAAATACACTCACACTAATTGGGTAACTAGCCACACCTGGGGCCAGGCATAAGTGGCTGAGGGCCCGGATTGGTCAACCCGGAAGGGATGGAACCCACTCAGGACCAATCGGGACCCTCAACCAAAACCAGATCTTCCCAGACATGACACTCAGAACATAGGTGAGGGTAGGCTGAGCTCCCTTTTCACCACAACAGACCGATACAGACGCCACATCACTGCAGAATGCTGTAATCCAAATTCTGCTAAATGGGTTTCATTTACAACAAACAGTTTTTCATACAGTACTTCAATGTCAACAAGTTGAGCCAAATATTTTTAATGTGATATTTAATGATATTTTCAACGCACAATTAACCCCCCCCCCCTCCCACCCCCCTACTCCTTATTTCCATACCTTTTTTTTTCAGGAAAGGGAAAAACTCCAATGATCTCCAAGACATGAAGGCAGACTTCTATTAAGTCATTTATGACAGGTGGTGGTCCACGCTGCTGTTTGGCCTTTCACCTCTTGGTTCTTGTATAGAGGAAGAGCCAGAGAATGTTGGATATCTCAGGCTTTCCTAATGGAAACAATGACGGGACTGTTGGAAGCAACCAGTTCCCGTTTCTCTTATGCAGAAACAAGCCCCCAAAGGCTAAAAACAACAAGCCGGTCCAACCTCCCCCAGCCATCAGACAAACTCTCATGCAAATGAGTGTTTACAAGGGGGTGTGGATGAGCCAGTGACAGGGGTGGAGTGATGACATTTTTGTGGCATTTCATGTCTTTCCCTTAACGTTTGTGACACAAGATTAACATTGGAAGAGATGTTCACAAGTGTGTGCGTGCGTATGTGTGTGTGGCTGATCAGGAAGAGGCCCCAGAGACAAACAAATGAGCGATAAAAGGCAGTTTCTCTATTTCCTCCTCATGCGCTTCCATGCCAAGTCAGTAGGCCGTGGGACACGGTACCAGCTAACCGTAACAACAAATTCAGTGACTGCCTCCTAGCCAAGCAGCAGCAGTCACTTAAGACTATTAATTACCGCTCGGAATATCCTCCTCCTTTACCCACAGTCATCCGTGTCCCCCACAGACAAACAACCTCAGTGGGAGGATCTTGATTATGATAGCTTCTGAAAAGTCAGATTGTCTTTTATTGGAGTTGCCCACTGGCCATGCAGGTTCCTCCAGCTTTCACGCTCATTTTGCGTCTCTTGTCCATGATTCAGAAGAAAACTCAGAGGAAGCAGTTACACAGGCCCAAGTGGGATGCTCCTGAACCCGCGTGTGAGGTTTGGACCCACGTGAGGCGGACACACACACACGCACGCACGCACCCTAACCTAAGTTTGTTTTACTATCTTTGTGGGGCCATCTCATTGACATAATGTATTTTCTAGCCCCTTCCCCTAACCGCAACCATAAAAAAATATTGCCTACCCCTATTCCTTACCCTAACCTCAACCATAACCCAATTTCAAACCTAAACTCTAAAACCAAGTCTTGACCCTCAAAAAGAGGACTAAACTTGTGGGGCCCAGCAAAATGGCCCCCACAACTCTGTGAAATCCCAAAATGTTGGCCCCACAATGTAACACACACACACAAACACCCCCACACGCGCGCACCCCCACTCACCCACGCGCACGCGCGCACACACCCCCACACCTCCACACCCACCACATCACGTTTTAACCTCAGATGCATGGGCACAGCACTTCTGACGCCCATTGCTGCTTTGTCATTTACCAGCAGGGGGCACTGTGGGTCTTTCAAAGAAATGACATCTGAGCTGCCTCTCTTTACAGCACGGTTGCAAGTAAACGAAGCTCTCACATGGCTTTGCCTAGTTGGAAAAATTAAAAAATAAATACATGAATTACGATTTAACCAACAATATGAACTGTGGCCTTTAAAAAAGTGATACAATACTTTATATCGTAGAAATCCTGTATTTTAAAATAAACATCAAATCTACATATGAAACTGTTGTTCTCACTTGTTCTCTTTAGGGTCACAGGTGAGCTGGAGCCTATCTCAGCTTACTTTGGGCGAGGAGCTGACTCACACAAGAACAGGAATGAACAAAAACTGAGGGCCAGAGTCAAGATTCAAATGCAGAATCAGTATAAAACAAAAACAAGAGAGTCATCTTAAAATAAGAAATAAAGAAAATAAAGAAAAACTTCACCTCTCTGTATGGTGCAGAGAAATTGCACACATTTACAATGGCAAACAACAACAATTAAAAATATAAAATATAACAATACAAAAATAAAAACATAAATCAAATTAGTACCTCTCTGACTGTAGGACTGAATAACAACAACCCGTATTTAACAAGATGTCCTAATTCTATAACAATATTTGTGGTTTTTTTAACAAGTCAGAATTGTGCTTTCTAAATAATAACCTGTAAAATAATTGTATTTTAAATAAAACTATTTGAATCTTAAGATAATCAAGTCTATACAGATCCCTTTAGCTTGGTGCTTTATGTCCTAGAGAGTGTAAGCAGGATGCGTGTAGGGGTGCGTGTGTGCGTGCGTGCGTGTGTGTGTGTGTGTGTGTGTGTGTGTGTGTGTGTGTGTGTGTGTGTGTGTGTGTGTGTGTGTGTGTGTGTGTGTGTGTGTGTGTGTGTGTGTGTGTGTGTACGTGTACGTGGACTGGGGGCGGGCTAAGGCTCAATAGATCTGGTGAGCTTCACTCGGTTATTTGTCCCTCTTCCCCTCTCTGAGAGTAAGGAATCATGGTCCGCATGACAGGTCGCCGCCGCCCGTCGGGGGTGATCTATATGAGACCCTCTTTATTGGCAATTTCAACCCAGGGACAGATGAGACTATAGCCGGCCGGCTAGCCAGCCAGCCAGGCCGCGCTATGATAAAAGTGCCGAGGACTTACCTGTGATGCTCACATTGAAGGCTAGAGAAATAATGCATCAAAGGTTATATGTGCAGCTATGCACTGTGTGCTCTGTGTGTTCATGTATATGTGTTTGTGGTAGATGGTCTATAATGTATGACTGCTATCACACCCGGAGGTCTTTTTTCCGTTTGGAGGGAATCATCAAGCTGATTGCCTTTGGATGGTTCGGCTAGTTGACATATTTGGGAAATGTGGGCTAAATAATTCAACCCTTGTGTACCAGTCAAGAATTTGTTCATGACAAAGCTTGTGGCGTACTTGGAGGAGCTTGCTTGAATCAATAAAGAAAACAATAAAATGCTCTCCAATTAGATGGCAGAATGTAATGAATGAATGCAATGAATGTATTACTGAACAAAAGTCAATTGTAAGTATTGAGGCTAGACCATCATTACTTCAGTACGTACTTTCTGTGATATCGGAGCCATATAAAAGTCTTACTTCTACCACGGTGAAAGCATTGACGCACATTCTAAAACTTGCATGTTACAATGACTGCAATAAAAGATGAAAGAAAACAAAAAGTACTAGAACTTGACTTTAACATTCCGCTTGATCGAGACAGAACTCCATTCTTTCCCACGTTCTGTTATGCACATTCAGCCATCTCTCCCAAGACTGCAGAACACATTTCCCATTTTTCAAAGTCTTGAACGGCACGAGGCCAATCATTGGCAACTAGCATGACAACACTGAAGCTGTGAGGAGACAATATATCCCCAGGCCATTGCTCCGTGCAACGTGCGGCTGAATAAAAGATACAAGCCTGCAAAGTAACCAACACCATGAAATAGCCCTGTAATGAACAATTGCTATCCTATAAAAAGGCCCCTTCATTCAGGACCAGTCATTAGACACGTGCCTCTCTTCGCTCCAAATCAATTAATAACAGTCTGCAGATGCATTGATCACTGGTTTGCTTTCATGTGTCTGCATGCAGAAGCACTGTGCAACTTTTGGAGCTCATTCACTATATTTGAGACAGCCAAAGTGAAAAGTGTGACAGTACAATAGCAGTTCAGCAAGAAAGGCGAAAAGAATTACACCAGCTCATCTACGCTGGGTTAGGGTTGTCTCACATACCAACATATTAGGTACAGTTGCAGTGAGAGCTGTACCTACAGTACACTCATCACAGACATGAAAATAGTATTTTTCAGGGTGGAATAAAAATAGAATGTACTGTACATCTTCAATGAGTTTTCAAAGCAGTAATTCATTTTCTTTTCTTTTGGATATTCTTGTCATGATCCATGTTTGTTTAGATTTGTATTTGGTTTTGCTTTGATTTGGATGAGGGCCCACTTCCCTGATGTCTTGCTGTGCTTCAATTTCTTCAATGGACTTTCGCACTATTCTAGTTAATAATGTTTAGTATCACAAACTAGGTAAATTTTTGCCCATTCGGCATCCATTGCAGCCTGATCATCCTGGAAGGGGGATTACCACATCCCTTCTCAAGGTTTCTCATTTTCTGCTTTGTTTTTTTTTTAGTTTTTCCTTGCTTTCTTGTAGTTCGATTGGGGGATGTCGTTGATATTTGTCAACTGCGAGCATGTGAAGCCTTTTGGGAGTTTTGTGTGATTAAGGGCTATATAAATAAACTTGACTTGACGTATAAGATAAAGGGGGTAGGAACATAAAAATTCACATTTCTTCCTATTTTTTGAACATGTATTGTCTGTCTAAATCGCTATCAAATGACAGGATTGTCCACTGTCTTACTTTCTCTCTTGTTGCTTTCATTTGATGTGTAATATTGTTTGTATATTTGTTGGAATTATTTTCCTCCTTTGACCGGCATTTCTGATCACTTGGAGTGTCAGGATCAAAGAAAAGTGTTTATCTTGGGAATGAATGGCTAAAAGAGGTCTAGCTTCTTGATAGTCACTCCCCAATGTGTGTGTGGGGGTGTGTGTGTGTGTGCGTGTGTGTGTGTGCAAACACACACAGGTGAAGTTAAGTATTAAGAGTAAGTGAGAGACAGGCTCGGTTATTACTTAAATGGTCTATTATACAGGCTGATATGTTTTGCCCAATCACCATTGTCCATCGTCCTAATCCTGAATTGGTGAACTTTCCCCCCAGGTGTCTCCAGGCTTGCTGGTGGCGCCGAGTTCTGTCATTGTGAATCTCCCTCTTAATAAAGTAATTTGATTTTAACAA
Organism: Leptonotus elevatus; assembly: GCF_054856555.1. Taxonomy (NCBI): domain Eukaryota; kingdom Metazoa; phylum Chordata; class Actinopteri; order Syngnathiformes; family Syngnathidae; genus Leptonotus; species Leptonotus elevatus. Next base: position 1,941,096 of record NC_141259.1, read on the forward strand.
TGCACAGAGAGAGAGAGAGAAAGTGGCAACTGTACATTACTGAAGTGCTCTGTTCCCAGACAATCTCGACCATCTACCTGGGGGCAACCTACCGGTGCTGCCGGCTAAATGCATCCTCCATCAAAACATCACCAGACTGAAAAGTCAAGTCGCTTTCTCTCTCCTCTCCCACCACCTCCGACCCATAACCTATTTATCTTGAGATAACGTTGTCAGATTGTCAAGCAAACTCTCCGGTGGGAGCTGAGCCCAAAGCTTATTACGAGGAGAATAAACACAGGCCGAGACTGGTCACCACTAAACAAATAGTCCTTCTGAGCGCCCCGCTGTTTTGACAGGGTTAGTGGGCTTATCCGCCAAGTAAACAGCACAACACACCTAATAATGTTGTAGAAATGGCTATTCACATTTAGCACTAGCAGCAACATTGGGTACACATGCTGATGAAATGAAATCAAATGTGTATATTGCTTTTCTCAATTTTAAAAAGATGCTTAAGCACACATAAAATGAGAATAAAGAAACACCACCTTGATTCCCGGCTCTCCCTCTGCAGAAGGAGGAGCTTCTAGGCTAGTTAGCTACGCGTCTCAAAAAGGCGCCATTCCGGCCAGGGAGTGCTAACTAATCTATACTGATTGAAATTGGGTTATGAGAACTTGCAAGTCAAAGTGTTGGCCAGATGTTGTTTTTTAATCACCATTTTTCTTGAAATTAGCAAGCACCCATGTGTATTACCACCACATCACAAAATCACCATTCCAAAAGTATTTTTTCCCTCTGTACTCATGTTTTTCAGGTGCCTGCCACAATTTGCTGGTATCCAGGCTCATAAGTAAAGTTATCTGCATATTTGTCAGATTGGGATTCAGACTCATTTTCTTGTGTAAAAAGAAGCGCTTTTACTTTGCTAGCAGTTTCAGCTGTCATAATTGTCACTGCTCACCAAGCATCATGACTGCCCACAAGTGGATTGTCACTTAACAGGTCGGTGTGGGGAACAAGGAAACAATTGTGAATAAAAACAAACATGTTTTACCTAATGTCGTGTTTTGTATAAAAGTAGGTTCAACAAGAAGAATTTTCCAAAACAAGCATCATTTCATCAATTATCTCGCCTCGGACACCCTCAGTAAACAACTGAGATGATAGGCTTAAACCCGAGATATTTTTTTCTCCTTCATTTTTGTGATGTCATACGAGACAGCTTGGTCTCACATCAGGCCACACCTCGCTAGCTCATGGGCTATATTTTGGAACTGTTGCCTCTTATTTGAGACCTAGCCATCTGAGAATTGGGTAACCCCTTTGTTCTTGTGAACACACACAACCAAATGCTACAGAGTGAAACAAAGGCTAAGTGGTAGAATTGGGATTGGCCCTTTAAATGTATTAGTCGTCTGAAGCCATTTGCCCGTAATAATCCATCCATCCATTTTCTTAACCACTTGTCCTCATAAGGGCCGCAGGGGGTGCTGTAGCCTATCCCAGCTGGCTTCGGGCAGTAGGCGGGGTACACTCTGAACTGGTTGTCAGCCAATCACAGGGCACACAGAGACGAACAACCATCCCCACTCACAATCACACCTATGGACAATTTGGAGTGGTCAATTAACCTGACACGCATGTCTTTGGAATGTGGGAGGAAACCGGAGAACCCGGAGAAAGCCCACGCAAGCACGGGGAGAACATGCAAACTCCACCCAGGAAGGCCGGACTAGATCTCACGTTGCATCGTTGTTTAAGATGCAAAAATTAGTTGTTGATAGCCCAGAAATTATGGTAATTTGTCAAATTCTTATTCATCAAATACAAACGTATGTTGTTCATCTATTTATACCAGTGACATATATTGACATGCAGATCAATTAAATGCTCTTCAATAAGATTAGATAAGAATCAATAAGCCCGTGTAGCCCACCATTGCGGCTCACACAACAGAATAATAGCTTTCTTTTCAGTTAAACATGCCCATATTTCAAACTGACAAAGTCTAATTGTGAGTAAATTTCAATGAGATCGTCGATATTTCAGTATTCATATTTTTTGTGAAATTTTTGTTTGGTTGTGTTGTAAGATTTTTCTAAAAACAAAAAACAGCCTTGGCCCAAGGTTGGGTAAAACTGCACTAATGTATTAGAAAAGGCCAAGACGTTGCACAATGATTTGCTAGTGAGTGTTATTTTTTCAGTAATATAGTGTGTTTTCACTTATTCCTTATATTTTACCATATTTATGTGTAAATTGATGGTGTGTAGGATTTAGTTCCATCTAGTGCAACTCTAGAGTCCTTAGAATCTCTATAGAGCATAGTCTCTCTTGTCTGAGAAACTGTGGACTCTTCATCAAGGCTTCATATTGGGAGCTGGAGTTTGATGGTGTGGCCATACAATGTTGCATTTGTTGATGTGGAGGTGGCTGCTTCAAAGAACCTCCTATTAACTTTTAAAATTAAGACATTGAAGACTCTAATTTATGTGCAGCTGTACCTAATGGAGTGACGGGCAGAGGATTTGTTATCATCTCTCCTTGGCTTTAACCTCTTTGCGTTGAAGAAACCCCCCAAAATAAAGTAGATATACATTTGAATGCTTACTATTACTCATAATTTCCTAGTGAGTTTGAGATGTCCACCCATGTCATGTTCCTTTTCATCCTTTGTGTGATACCCCAGTTTAGCTGTGTAATGACCCAGCACTAATCTCTTTCATTTGACTCTATCAGGGTCAATGTCAGCGGCTTTATCCTGCATTGTTGACCACAGACAGGTGTACTGTACAGATAATCTCATTTTGTTTTATTTTTTTGGGTAATCAATAAGCCTGTTGTAATACCTGAATTCTTAATTGAAGACTAGCTTTTTCCCCAGAGTGATTTGCTTTAAAGTTTAAAATCATATACTCATTGAAAAACAGTGCAATATTCAAATGAACTGTCATATTGTGGCATAATGCAATGCCATTACAAACTTCCACATCACACATTATAGTTGTCTTCCATAGTAATGTAACATTTTGTGCCATTTGCAAAGAGCATGCCAATAAAGCCACACGCACTATACTGAAATTATGTTATTGCCATCTTTGCACTTTCATTAATGCACTTTATTCCCTTGTTATATTGTGATAAATAATAATAATAATAATAATAATAATAACAATAATAATAATGATAATAGCTTAATCATAACTCATCATTTCCAATATCTGAAGAAATTGTGCATGAAGGCATGTAGAATGATACTGCAAGATTTAGAATGATGTGAAATGAAATTGAATGCATTTTTTTTTTTAAATGTGTCATTGGGAATGAATGAAAGGAATTTTTGGGGGTGTGTGGAAATTTTGGCAAGATTATTCCCACAATGAATTGAATGATCTAAACATTAGGATTTGTAATATAAATGATGTGAATCTGTGAATGTTTGTAATCTGTTGAAATTGGAATGATGTGAATCGGATTAATTATGTGGAAGTAGATGCATGTCAAAAAGTGTGAGGAATCAAAAATACGAATCAGCCTTTACACGCTAACAATACATACCTAATGAAGTGTCGTTTAGTACTGGTTGTCCGGTGCTCAAAATGATGGCTTGCAGACATCCAATGATGTCTTAATAAAGTTATCAGGCTTTTGCAACTGTTTTGTCACTACAGTATAACATTTACCAGCAAAACTATCAAAAGTGACAATCCTGGCAATTAGGGGACACTATGAAAACTCTTGTCACCCTTTATATTTGTTGTTGTTGACCCAAGATAACAATGCACATACACAAAACATGCATCTGTGTAATTAGCTTCAGGGGTACACATTGCAGTGCCACATGCCCCCCTGCAGGAAATGTTGGGACCTGGTCTTAAGGGTCTGTGGTGGGCCACTGTCACTGTATTTGAATGAAGTACTACTGTATGACACATTCAAAAGTGGAATTACTCAAATTGTCATTCTCATTTGGACCTGTAAGTGCTTGCCAAACATAACATACACCAAAATCAGTTAATTGGGTTTTATTGAACCCAATTAACTGATTTTGGTGTATGTTTCTGTCAAAACATGTCATTTCTGACATCTGAAAAGTTTGCCATTTTAACTTGGCCTATAATTGAAGGAATAGCTGTTAATTTGCGGGGAATTTGCAACAGTTAATTACTGTATTTTATGATCATTGTAAAATACTGTGAAATAGTCATTCTTGCAGGTAAATTAACTGTTACAAATAGTAAATAACTAATTTAACAGCATGAAATAGCGTTTTGTTTATCACTGTTAATCTACCATCTACGATCCAGTGACATGTGGTCAGTGTAGGCAAGGTAGGCACTGCCTACCGCAGGCTGAAATGAAAGTTGAAACCGTTTGCCTTTTTCTATTAATTTTAATTATTTCTTTCATTTCAGAAAGTCTACACTACCTATAGGTTTAAAAGTGACAACATTTGGTGATTTTCATACCTCAATTAAAAATGACTCATTACTTTGTCTGGCCTGCAGGCAAAAATGCTGCAAAAATTATCTTCCTGAAGGCACACCGCTACTGTGCTTTTCCCAGCCCTGTCCGCGTAGCGATGTGTGTTCACGCATCCGTAGTCAGTTTCTCAGTAGAAAAGTCCTTTATGCAAATAGGCAGATCGCTACGCAGCCTTTTGACGTCGCTGTAGTATTCCTATGCGAATGTACGTTTGTACAGTGCATTTGTGAATTCAAAACTCACTTAGTGCACTCTGCACAGCAAAGCAATAAGATGATGCCACTCTGGAGAATATAAAACTATTTTCACGACTTTTTTTTGAGGGAAAACGCCATCTTTTGAATGATGGAAGAACAACGCCTTAGCTACTGGATCTTCAACAAAGTAAAGGACAGAGAATTATTCATACTTTTCACAAAGAAAGGTGCAAAAGGAAAGATTGGCTTTGTGGATGTGCTTTGATTAACTGGCTGTTTTATGGAGGTAAATATGGTGCAAAACTAACTTGTAAAAAAAATGTGTACCTGTAAAAAAAATGTTTTTATCTGTAAAAACTAATTTGTACCTGTAAAAGTCATGATTTGTACCTGTAAAAGTCATGATTTGTACCTATACAAAAAAAATGTGTACCTGTTCAAAAAAGTGTAAATTTGTATCTGTAAAAGTTGTGATTTGTACCTGTAGAAATGACAACTTGTAGTCAAAGAAGTCGCCACTAGGAGTCACAAGTGTTTTTTCTGCTGCTGTCCAGTCACGTGAGTTTTGCACCAAATATCTCGCTACAAATGGTGCAAAACTGATTCGTACTTGTAGAGCACCGTGATTTGTACTCGTAGAAGAAGAGGGCGGGCTCTGGAGGATTTGGGCGGGCTAAAGCTCAACCTCATTGGTTGAGCGAACGACAGTGGGTTGAACTCAAATGACGTCACGTTTTTGTTATTAATATGCACAAATCCGAAATTCCAAACAAACAGAGTAGCCACACCAGTTTACGCGTCATTTTGGAAGAAGAGGACGTCACAGGCGTGAAAATTTCAACATGGTTCAATATACAAACACCGTGTGGAACAGTTTAAACGTTGGTTGACATGCAGAGCACTCAAAGTGGGCAGAAAGAAATAAGTTTTAGTATGAAGGTAAGATTTATTGTACGATCATAGCTCGTAATCCGGTGCTAGCTAGCTCATCTCATGTTGTTAATTGTCACGAAAACTGAACACATTGAAGCCGCGATTTTTATTTCAAGATTTGAAGCCTACCAGTGTAAACATACGATCAATAGCTTGTACCTGTAAAAAAAAAAACTCTTAAACTGCTGCTTAGTGCTTAGATGTGAAAATTACTATAGAGCTACAGACCCCTATTGAATGTTTTACAAGATGACCTAAACCTATAACCAAAAGTGGACAGTACTCAGCTACTTGTATTTGACTAACATTATATTAAAGTATCTGTACTCTTACTATCATAACAAAATGAAAACAAAACGTTTTTACTGCGGGTGAGTCTTTAAGCCGCTACAGGTATTTTAACCTCAACCCTTTATCCTCTGTATTTAATTATTTTATTTTAAATATTAAAATTTCTTGATAAATGTCAGTATTTTTGCAATGTATGCTTTGCAAACAGTTTTAAAAAAGAGGCTCTTACACTCTTAAACATACGCCCAAATCCTCCAGAGCCCGCCCTCTTCTTCTACGAGTACAAATCATGGTGCTCTACAAGTACGAATCAGTTTTGCACCATTTGTAGCGAGATATTTGGTGCAAAACTCACGTGACTGGACAACAGCAGAAAAACTACTTGTGACTCCTAGTGGCGACTTCTTTGACTACAAGTTGTCATTTCTACAGGTACAAATCACAACTTTTACAGATACAAATTTACACTTTTTTGTACAGGTACAAAACATGACTTTTACAGATACAAATTTACACTTTTTTGTACAGGTACACATTTTTTTGTACAGGTACACATTTTTTTTTGTACAGGTACAAATCATGACTTTTACAGATAAAAATTTTTTTTTACACAGGTAAAAAAATGTTTTACAGATACAATTTTTTTTTACAGGTACACATTTTTTTTACAGGTACAAATCACGACTTTTACAGATACAAATTTTGACTTTTTTCTACAGGTACAATTTTTTTTTACAAGTTAGTTTTGTACCATATTTACCTCCATACTGTTTCACTTTACATTATGTTTGGCATTGCTATTGCTAGCTTGATTTTGTGAGGAATTAGGCTGTTTTACAGGGAGATATTCACTTTATTCCATTCTTTCCGTCTGGGCGGGTTTGAAGCTGTCCGTTTTTCATTGTGCGGCAAATGGGAGGCAGAGTGCACTGCAACGTTTACTGTGGCTGGCAGACTGCGCACTGGCTGACAGAGGCCCAGAACTTTAGCTGAGTGGCAAGTGTTGAGCTGCCGCACCGGAGGCGATGAGTATGAACCCCGCTCGAAGTAAAAAAAAAAAAAACTTAAAAAAAAATAGCGGAGCAAAAAATGTAAGACTTCAAAAGAGAGTAATTTTTGTTTTGTTTTATTTTCTACCCATACAGAGGAGGCATATGTTGAAATAGTTTGAATGTATGGCATCTTGTATCTGAGTATCAAGTATCTCGAGGTCAGGCTGAGTGTCCTCTTTTTGAAATGAAAATATGGTCACCCTAGGATGCGTTGTACACTCGACTGCCGACACACACATTTATAATTAGTGTTTGCGTCTCAATTTGCGACTGCATGCCTACCTAAACCTAGAGCTCACTGCATGTCACTAAGAAGATCACAACAGCATCATACGCTTGTGGTTTTGTTTAACAATTGTCAAACTGTTAAATAGTCACCCCTAACCCTTCATAGGTTAATTATCAGTCACTGCCTTAACAAACTGTAAATAACAGCATAAAACTGTATTTTTTTCCCCAGTAGGTGTTATCATTCCTTCACATGTCCAGACATCGTTCATCAACATCTGAACGACTGAGGGCTTGTGTTTCAGTTTGGTGGCAGCACTGTAGAAAGAGCCAAACTTCTTATGCTAATTGTTTTTGAGTGAGAATACCTGAATATTTTGACTTGGGATAGCAAAGCCTCCTCATTATTCAAAGCAGATCAGCCGATGTAGAGTTCAACCATGGAGATAGAGTTTTTCTTATTTCTTGAAATCAGCAGTGTACAGTATTTTTATTTATTTTTCATGATTCCAATATTTTTGTTCATATTTTCATATTCTTCTGCTGTCATTTGTTTTGTTTTGTTTTGTTTGTTTGTTTATATGGGCATTCATCATTGACTGAGGATAGCAACCAAACCGTCCAGTCAACTATTCGCTGTTCGAGCTCATTCTCACCCTCTCTTCCCCACTTTCACTGTCATTGTTCACATTTACGAGTGGTTGACCTGTTTCCAAGCTAGCCATTTTTTTTTTTAATTCTATTTTAATTCAGTGTCTTGGATTATGCTTGTAAGTTTAGTGAAGCCTGTCCAACAGTGCAAGCCTTGTTGTTAAATGTAGGAGTATTCTTGCCTGCTATACAGGAAACCTGAGTTCAAATTATGGCCAATGCAAAGAACATTATTACGCTGATTACTTGACCTGCTCCCCAAATGTTTAAATTAGATCCGATTTCATGCACATGCATGTAATTATGACCATAAAGATGATTCTTCCTCTTTATGTAAAAAAAAGTAGATTTTGTTATGCAATGAAGAAACAGTAACATACTAGCACGATCTGCAAAATTTTCATAACCCACAATTATTGTACTATTGTGTACTATAATTCAAAATATGGCTGACTACTGATAACAGGTATTGGGATAATACTGGCCTTATTTAGTAAGTGATATAAATTATATATAGGTCTTTCTTTAAAATTATAAAATTATATGTAATTGTTTTTGTTGTTGTTGTTGTGAATTTTATGTATCAAAAGTACAAGTGGTATCGGTACATGGTTCCGGTGACTACTCAAGAGTGGAGTTCTCGTACTGATAACAGTCTGAAAAAGTGGTTACAATAAATTACTAACACTTACTGTTAAATTACAGAAATCTACTGTAATCCAAACTATGGTACGACAATGTTAAAATCTAATTAAAAATATATATAAAATAAGTGTAAACTACTGGCATGCCTGCTGGCAGTATTTTACAGTGCACAGAGAAAATGTTTGTCCTCCCAAAAGCCACATTGGGAATTTGACAATTAGGGAGAGGTTGGTCATATTAAACAATCTCAGAATTGCGGCAAAAAAAAAAAGAAAAAAAAAAGTATTTTCAGGGTCTCCTACACGACGTCCCCAAATCTAAAATCTTTGAGTAGCACCACCTGGAAACTTGGACAAAATTAGTACCACTCTACTTGATTGAAAGCAGGACATACAAAAAATCTCTGGCCCATGCCCAAACTGAGGCAAAGTTGGTCATTTTGGTTTTCAAATAACAACGTCAACTGTCTAATTCTAGACTAAAATGTTATGGGTTCATCCTTGCCCTTGGCCCAATTTATACAACAAACAAAAAGTGGAGAAAACATAACCTTCCTGGTAGTGGTAATAATAGCAATGTATGTATTTTAGAGGCAATAATAGGCACAAAATTGTTGATGCGGCCTGTCGGCAGACAACCAGACGGTGTGTTCAACAGCCGTGACTAAGTGCACATGAATCAACTGCAAATAAAATAAATAAAAAAGGGGGTGTATTATATGAATTTCCTTTTTGGGGGGTTTGAACGCGGGAGGTAACTGACTGAGACAGACAGCTCCATCATTACCAAGCGAGACAGAGCACCTCACCTTCCCAGTCAAGTGGCCCAGTCAAAGCAGGACCAATGGGCAGTGGGGGCTAAGGGGGCCGGTCACAGTAGAAGAAGAACGGGTTGCCTGCCTGTCATGTCTGTCTTGTCAGTGCTTGCCAATCTCACTAACTATTCTCTCCCACAGCCCAGGCGCTCCATGATTTCCACGGCGGGCTTTTCTACCAGTGCTGACAACCCACATATAATTAAGGCCCATGAATGCAGCACTACCTATGAGTTGAGATGACAGCGAGGGGTCGTACCTACAGCTCCTCTCCTTCCTTCTGTCTCCTCTGCACCGGTCGAGGAGATGCACACTAGGAAAATCACAGGGTCGGTCGTAGAGATTACTGACTCTAATTGGTTGTCTCATATTCAGAGGAAGAGTGTGTTTGGTTGGGCATGGAGAGCTGTGGGGGTAGCTCTTTAGGAGAACCGGGGACGGTTCTCGCAACTACCCCCACACTGGATAAAATACCACAGCCCCTTTCTCTATGACGTATTTGAAAGGACAAGAAAGGAAAGAATTGATCTATCTATCTATCTATCTATCTATCTATCTATCTATCTATCTATCTATCTATCTATCTATCTATCTATCTATCTATCTATCTATCTATCTATCTATCTATCTATCTATCTATCTATCTATCTATCTATCTATCTATCTATCCATTTTCTATAGCGCGTGTCCTCGTAGGGGTCAGGGGAAAGCTGAAGCCTATCCCAGATTACTTTGGGCGAGAGGGTGGGTGCACTCAGGACTGATTACCAGGGCAACTATAGACAAACAACCAACTATGGAAAACCTTGACTATTCAATTAATCTAACAGAGGTAGGCACTTTGATTGTTGCCTCTGCCCGTTATTGATGAATGGCCACCTTTCGGCGAGTGCTTTATGATGACAATAACACACAAACTGAGAAGGACCGTCTGCACTGATCCGGATCAACAAACGTAAACCTGCTTCAGTCAGTGCTCAGTCCATGTATTTATTCGAAGCTTCAGATCATAAAGCACTTGCCGAAAATGCAGAAGCATTCACTGAAAGGTGGGCTTTCGTCAATGATGGGTCGACATAACGACACAAGTGCCCACCTCTGTAATCTAAGCATGACGAGAACTTGCTAACTCCACACAGGTAGGCCAGATCCGACATTTGAAATTTGAATATCAGAACTGTGAGGCAAATGTGCCATGTGCTAGACTACATGCTGCCAAACAGTGTTAACTAATGCATTTAATCAGAATCATCTTTATTGGCGAAGTATGTAGAAACACACAAGGAATTAGTCTCCAAGTGCCAAATTATGACAGCTGTGCAAGAGATGCGGAAAAGTAATAAAAAATAGAGTAAAATAAGTGACCAGCAGTGCTATAGCTGTGATGAAGGATGTCTCTTGAAGCCCACGATCATCTCCAGTCTTGACCATGTTCAGGTCCAAGATGTGTTGATTACACCAGCTTCTCCACTTCCGTCGTTATGCAAACTCGTCACCGTCTTTGGTGAAGGCGATGACTGTGGTGTCATAAACAAACTTCAGGAGTTCAACAGCTGGATGTGTTTAGGTGCAGTTGTTTGTGTAGAGGGAGAAGAGCAGTGGAGAGAGAATACATCCTTGTGGGGCCCTGGTGCTGATCGTGCATGTAGATGATGGTGTCCCCTCTGAACCTGAACTGCTGCGTCCTGACTTTCAGGAAGCTGAAGATGCACTAGACGATAAGAGACAAACGACAAACAGATCAGACCAACCTGTTTGATCTAGTTTGGTCTGGTTCGTCATTGCTACTCTTCTTGGCCCCAGAGCAAGTGGACTTTAATGTAGTGAAAAGTATGAAATACATGGCTCTATCCACAACTTTATTTAAAATGGATTGAGTTTTTGTTCGGTACGTGTGCTACCCCTCTTCTAAAGTTTAAGGGAATTCTATTGTGTAGTTATTTTACGAAATCCTGATAACAAACAAACAAATGGTGATCAAAACTGTGCCCAGTAACCCTCATACTTTTGCACTTGGCAAACCTTTTGCCACTGATGAATACCTTTGATCGGTATGTGGAATTAGTATCTGTAGTAATCCACGGATATGGATCTTCTCATTGATATGTGATTAATAATTTAAAAAGAAAAACTTAGATCAGCTAACCTGGTTTGTTACGATATCCTCCCAACATGTTCAAGAAGTAGCTTTTGAGTGATAGTTTACCAATAAACCGGTTTAAATAATCACGCAATTGGAATATTTCAAATTAATTGTGACCTGTGTCATTAAACAAATGTCTTTAAATGGAATGTGATACAACAATGATGGGTGAAAATTGGTAAGAGCACATTGCCGTACCCCAGGAGGATCACTGTAGATGCTTAAGTGTCAACAGCAACGGCATTATCATCTCGGAAGAGATTCTCCTTGAGACCGAGTTCAGTTCGCTTACGGTCTGCTGTACCCCGCTGAGAAGAGGGGTTGGAAAGGGCAATTGTGTGTTGGGGAGGGGGGTGGGGATGCGAGGGTGTTTGGTCAGTCGCGAGCCGTCAAGTGATTAGAGCAATTACTCATCAAGGATCTGTCACAGTCAATCACATCTGTTCCTTAGACAGGCGAGGGGGTGACCTAGACCTGCCTGCATCGGACCAACGAAGTGCCTCACATACAGTGTGTGTGAAATGTGAGCGCCTGGAACAGTGTTGGTAGAATGATGGGTGATTGGATGGGTGGCTACTCTGAGGCTGGGAAAAGGCGTGTCTAGATATAAGTGTTATTGTATGTTTTGATGTGTGTATAAAGCGATTCTGATACAGTAAACATTATCATTGAATTATTATTGTACACGTATTGAAAGGCCAGTATTATGTTTTACTTTTCTCTACTTTTTTGCGACAAACTCAATTTTATCTAATGATCTCCTTGTATTTATCTTTGCAGCACAGTACAGTTACAGCAATACTGTTCGCCAAAGGGACCACAGGCAATTGGAGACCCACACTGTTGTTTCCTTGCAGCTCCTGTGATCTTGTATTTAGAGGTGAGCATTCTGTCACTCAGTCACTGATGGTCGCCCGTTTTTTCTAACGAAGGCAGAGAAACTTTAAAATAAATGATAGACTAAGCACTGACGAAAGCATGTTTTAGTCAGTCAGTGCAATCGTCACTAACCAGCAAGTACCGGCGGACCTCTCAGTCTGTCACTGACGATTGTCCGTTTTATTGACGAATGACTGATCGAATACCCTAAAATAGTGGTGACAAAGTGATGATGGAAGCAGGGTTAAAATTAAATGATGAACTGACTATTACAGTTTGGTTTGGCTTAAAAAAAATTATGGACTGACAATGACGGCGCTGACGTATGACGGAGCAGCAGCAATTTGTAAATTGCCCACCTCTGCTTGTGTTCCAATTGCCTTTGTTAAGAAAAGGTTCATGAAAACATTTAGGGCTCGTAGACATCGCATGTCAAAATGCTAGCGTAACCTGACTTTCATGCAGGCACAAGGCTTGCTGCACCTTTTTGCCAATTTGACAGAGCGTTCTGCATCATGTTTGGAATTCCAGCTTGATGATACGTTTAGCAGAATGACAATTGGTTGCAGAAATTCTGTCTAAAAATACTTGTGCTTGGACCATGTCTAAAGAGTGGCATAATGTGGTGTAATAATGGTATATTTGATCGGGGAATAGGCAGACAAATTCTGGACATATGATGCCAACAGTGTACATCAGACCACCTGAATAATTATAGTAGTCACAAATACTACATGAGGTCCACGGACATAAGTTGTCAGCGGTTATCACCAGCTCAACATGTAATTAATTAGAATACCCGTGAATGTTGTCCGTTGCTACACCGGCCAAGAGCACTGGCAAGGCCCTGGTCATGCACGGATTGCTGCATCCTTTGCCACACAGAGAGTCTCATGAGAGATGTGAGTGTGCCAAATTTAAAGAGAATGAGAAGAGCTGCTTTGATTGGTGGGGTATGGGAGTTAGCCTGGTTCACGGTCAAACCACTCTTTTTTTAATTACACCGGCTTGTGCACATCTTCAAAATGACCAACACCCAGTCTTATAGGCAATGTGCGTAGTAACGATATGAGCATGCGCCATGCCGGATTTATGCCAGTCACGAAAAAGGGAGCCCAGGTTATCGCAAGGGCATCCCCTAAAAAACACTCTGGCCGACATGCACTCCACCAGGCCCACCTGCCGATATCAGCCATTCATTCAGATGTGCTGTGGTTACCAAGGTTATTTTAGTTAACTAAAACTAACGAAAAAACTAAAACAAATTTTCAAAAAACAATTTCATTAACGAAATAAAATAAAAACGAAAATGCTTTTTAAAAAACGAAAACTAACTGAAACTAAATTTCATGTTTACAAAACTAACTCAAAAACTAACTATATTTATAGCAAAAATGTCCTTCGTTTTAGTCTTTTGTAATCAATTTAATGCACGAGCCTTTGGGGATGATTTATTTTGACATTAACTGGAATAAGGACATTTGAAAGTGTGTCACACAAAAGTGACGTCATCTAGCAGTAGCCAATAGAAAAGCACCTTCAGATGACGTTGCTCCCATGGTGTTTTTTAAATATTGTGCACAAGTAATACACACTTAAGAAAAAAACTAAAACTAATACTGAAACTAACTAAAACTAAACTAGAAGCATTTATGAAATAACTAAAACTAATACAAACAAACAGAACCACCCTGAAAACTAATTAAAACTAACTAAATATATATATATATTTTTTAACTCAAAACGATATAAAAACTATAATAACCCTGATGGTTACTGACCTGTAATCCTAATGAGGACAAGCGGTTCCTGCCCATCAACTGGCCACGGCACTGGATCCCTGTGCCACATGCTGTGCCACGTCTGACCCCCCGCAGGAGGGCAGCACGACCGAAGCTTTTCAGGTGAACCGACAATTGGTAGCGGCCAGGAGTCGACAGGGTCCAGGATACGCCACAACGGAGTACATCCATGCGTTCGGGAATGAGCAGGGGACGAAGCTTAGCTTCACCATCTGGCCGCTGCGTTTACCCCGGCTCCCCTGTCAACACCGGTATGTGTTGTTTACGATTTTATATCCCGCCCCCGTAAAGAGGTTCCCGGTTGCCTTTTTAATGACTTCCGCCGCCAACGGTACGGAGGGGAATTACTTCTTGCGCATGTGCTGAAGGTACGTAATAGTCGTGTCGGTGCAGTGTGTATTTAAATACGTCATTTTTCTACGCGACGTGCCGACGTCTGGGCCGACGCCACAGGGGGGAGGGGTCGATTACATTTGGACAAAGTCGGATTGGTTTATCTAGGCCTTTAAGTGTACCGGGAGCCAATGCAAGTTGGCCAGTATTGGGATAATATGATCAAACGCCCTCGTCAGGAAGAGCAATTTATACTAACTGCAGGCTTAATACTTGACAGTGAAATACTGGAGAGAAACATGTTACACCATTCGAGGTAAGACAAAACAAACGCATTAATTATGGTCTCTGTGTCGCTAGCGGAGAGAATGGGACAGATCTTAGTGATACTGCAGATATGAAAAAACAGTTCTGGTAATACCGCCCTGTAAAAAAAAATATATAATTTAAAAACACCCCCCTTAATTTTCTGGCAGCTGGGGCGCCAATAATATACAGCAAAGAAACACAAAGTTATTCTTAATTACTTCGCAGAAATATAGTTTCCCTCCATAATTAAAATACAGTTTGTATCAATTTCAACAAGATTTGACTTATTTTCAGGTTGTTTTAATGTTTAATTAGAAGCAATATCACATTTTAAAACAAATTACATGGAAATATAATTAATAAACATTGTATTATAAATAGTATTGCTTAAAATTTCAGAAATGTCCTGTTATTAGTTCTTTTTATTGACATGATTTTATGGAATGCTGTTCTATAATAATTTGTGTTTGATGTAATATAACACAGTACATGACACAAAAAAGTGTGATTCCTCTATCAAAACATGTAAAATAAAAACTGTTGAAAAAACTAGATAATGGGTTTAAAAATTCCAACAATTTACTCTTATGGTAATTCACTTACAAAGCGCTTTTCCACCTTTCAGGTCCCTCAAACCGCTCTACATTTTGACTACTCATTCACCTTCTGATGATGCAGCATCAGGAGTTCAGTATTTTGCTCAAGGACACTTCGACATGGTTACAAAGGGGATCAAACCCACATCCTCAGGGATACTAGACAACCCTTCTACCACGTACCCACTCCACCGCTGTTTTTAGTCATTTTAGATCACATGACGTGTATACTTAGTTGGCAGTAGACAGCATCCCTAAGTAAGTTCAAGTCCAATGCTTTCCCATCATGCTTTGTTACTAGTGTAATAGTAGGGGTGGGCAAATTATTTTTAATTTTTTTATTATTATTATTTTTTTACAAGTGGATTCTATGGCCATTTGGGCTGCTGAACACAAATCTGACAATCATTTTGACCTACCATGAAGTTTTAATTGGTTCCTGCCTTCTTTTTTTTGGTGAAAAAAAAAGGTGGGAAATAGATTTTTGGCTATAAGTTTTTTGTAAAGTGCATAAAAGTGATGTGTAATACATCTTTTTTATATGTTTTTAATGTTGCTGAGTTCAAATATTAACATATTTAAGACACTGGAGATATTGGTAGGGTGATATCTGAAAAAAACAACAACAGTATTTTTGATTAAAATAGACAGGAAATACATGCTTTGAGCCTAAGATGAATGCAAATAATGACCATTGCATACTTAGTGAATTCTTGGATCACAGTTTTGCACACAAAAAATAAAATAAAATAAAAATCCATCCTTACACAGGGCCTAATCACTATCTCCAAGTTAGTGTCCCAAATCTACAATGACATTAAGCCTTGGGTGGCAGATAACAAGATACAATGCCAAGGTTTTAAAGGATTTGCAGCCAATAGATTTGATAGAATCGCAGAACGTGCTAAGAAGGAGTACCTGCCATGGTGTGAGACCATCCAAGTGTTCTTCAATGCAGTTGTGGACACCTACAGCAACAAGCTAGTTCTCGCAGTCGCTACATTCTTTCAGAATGAGCGGTTCACATGTTGTTCCGAGATTTACACAATGATGTACCATCGACAAGATGGGGGGTTAGGGTACTGTAGACAGAACATGTACAGGGGTCCATTTCACAAAGCATGTTCAACAAACACAGAGAACCCTAAATAGCGAGTTGACATGCCCTGAGATAGGAAACTCTGCGTTTTCGATTCCAGGACAGCTGATTTGAGGTAGTTATATCAACGCAGAGTTGTTTCACCTGGTGTTGCCACTACACTAAAAAGTCCACATACATTTTTCGTCGCGCCACCATGGCAACAGGGAAGCAGTGCGCGGTGCCGCCCTCTGCTTCCGTGTTTTGTTTTGTTTTTTTACTCCTCTCAACTGAAAATGTTAATGCGATCATATGGCAAATTTTAACATGTCTTTAGAAAAAAGTGCAACACCGCAGCGGCTCCACATAGAGGAAGGTGGCGTGGGAGAACGTTGCTGCTCGGTTGTCGGGTCAATGCGCAAATTTAAATGTAGTCCTTTGCAATCACAATAATATTACAGGGGAAAACTGTTGAATGGTAACTCGTTAATTCATTTAATTTAGGTGCAACCCTGCGGGGGAGAAGCACACATGACTTAAGATGAAATATAAAAACATTATTCAAACGGTTATAAGAAAAAAACGGAGCGCAGTTCACAATATATGCTGAGATGTGAGCGCATGACTACGGCTGGTAATGTTGCAAATGTAAGGAAGGATAAAGTTGTGTAGATGATGGACTGTGATGTAAAACAGTACCGCTCAAAAGATAAATGTCTGGAAATGCCACCATATCTATGTGTGGTCTGATAACAATCTTACGATGAATATTTAATTCCCTGCGCAATAATGCGGCACCTTCATCCAAAGGGTCATTGTCAAAAGGACATGCAATGCTCGTGACAAAAGTGGACTTTACGCTATGGACTATAGGCGTATTTACGCAAAAACTTGCTGCAGAGGACTTTATGAATGAGGAAATTAAATGTTAAAATGCGGCTGAAAGGAGGCGGGGACAGAGAAAACTTCGAGGTTAATTGTGAAAAACCTGCAACCGACCAGGTTTGGTTCATGGAACATGTTACTACGGTAACTGACCGAGAGCTTAAATTACCTCTTTTTATGAAACAGGCTAGAGTTAACGCTTTTTCTCTGGTTTCAGTCGCCCCCCCCCCCCCCCCCCTTCTGACACGGAAAGCGCAGTTACCCACATTTCAGGGTTTCTTGACCCAGAGTTCTCACTAATCTTTGTGAAATAGACCCCAGGAGTAAAGAGTTTCCTTGAAGACAAACTAGTCGAGTTAAAGAAGATTATGTTTTTTAAGCACTTCTAGTTAATGCTTGCTCCACTATTCTTAAGAGTAGTAACAGAAATTAAAACTAATGGTCACATACGCCCACACATGGATACAGCAGAAATTAAACTTTTATTAAAGCCAGAAAAAGACCCCACCCTTCCATCAAGTTACCGTCCGATTTCACTAATTAACACTGATATTAAAATTATCACTAAGGCTTTCACATCTAGACTAGAAACAGTAATCCCGACAATCATTCATAGCGACCAAACAGGCTTTATTAAAGATCGTCACTCTACTAATAATATTAGGAGGCTCTTTAACCTTATTAGCATGTCACAGCGGCATGATAAAAAGGCAGTTATTATATCATTGGATGCAGAAAAAGCTTTTGACAAAGTTAACTGGTCCTTACTCTTTGCTGTTTTAAATAAATTTGGCTTTGGGAAGTCATTTATTCACTGGGTGTCAGTATTATATGATTCTCCTAAAGCTACAGTTACTACTAATGGGATTATATCTCAGAGTTTTACTCTACAGAGAGGCACACGACAAGGATGCCCACTGTCCCCTTTATTGTTTGCAATATTTATTGAACCGCTTGCATTAGCCATACGCCCAGGAAAGAAGGACTCAAGGAATTCACTCTGGGGTAACAGAACATAAAATTTATATATATGCCGATGATATTTTACTTTATTTAAAAAAGCCTGCTATTTCGTTAGGGGAAGTATTTAACTTAATAACTAAATTCTCACAGTTATCAGATTATTCTATTAACTGGACAAAATCAACACTTCTACCTATTACAGAAAATTCATGGAACCCTGCAAGCCAGGACCCACACTACTCATTTCCTATAGGTAATTTAAAATACTTAGGCATAAAAATCTCACCTAAATTAACTGATTTAATTCATTTAAACTTTACTCCACTTCTGGATAGCATTGATAGTGACTTGGAGCGCTGGAATAATCTTCCTATTTCTCTAATAGGACGAATAGCCACTATTAAAATGAAAGTTTTACCCAAAATAAACTATTTTTTCTCAATGATTCCATTTAAACCTACGGCTAACTGGTTCCAGTTGTTGGACTCAGCCGTTACAAAATTTTACTGGAATAAAAAAAAGCAAAGATTAGTCTATCTACTCTTCAGAAAAATAAATCCAAAGTAGGTCTTTGGTCTATATAGCTAACCAGCTACAATATATCATTTTATGGGTACAACCCAACAGAGATACTAACTGTTGGCTGGAACTAGAACAGAAGGATTGTAATAACCTCAGACTTCTAGATTTACTCTTTATTACAACATCGATTAAGCAACATAATTGTTTTAAAAACCCAATGATTTCCGCCACCCTGACTGCCTGGTGGAAGGCACTAGAAATTACAAAAGCCCAAGTGGAGCCCTGTGGGCTTTCTCCCCTATGGCATAACCCCGACTTTCAACTTAACAACCAATCGTTTTATTTAGGTGTGTGGGAGCAGAAAAGAATTACACATCTCCACCATCTCTTCTCAGATAATATGTTTATATCATATACATCCTTGCTCCAAAAATACAAAATAAAAAACGGAAATTTTTTACATTACCTGCAAGTTAAAAGTATGATAAAGAAACAAATTCCAACACTTCGGGGTACGCTCCAACCGCCTGTTTTAGCTAAAGATATTACCAAGCTTTCTCCGACAACAACAAAAAAACTCTCAAAAATATATGTTACTTTCATATACTGATAAAACGTCTTTACCCATCTCCAAATGGGAAACAGACTTGTCTATAGCTCCGGAATCTGACTTTTGGATTCAAGTTTGTGAAAACGTTTTTAAAAAACAAAACACACAAATTTACAACTTATCCAATATTAAATTATTCATAGAACATACATTACTCAATATATGATGAAGAAAATGGGACTCTCAGACTCCGACATTTGTCTCCAGTGTTTACAAAACACTACAGACACTTATTTTCATGCTTTATGGTTATGTACTCCGGTTATGTATTTCTGGACTAAAGTCTTAGAAAAACTTTCCACTATCTTGGACTGTAGGATACCGTTCTCTCCAAACTTGTGTTTGCTAGGTAACTTAACAACAACTGACTTACCACATAAACTATTTCAATCTACACTTGTAACCCTTACTATCGCAAAAAAACCAATTCTTGTTAACTGGAAAAATAAACAAACTCTGAATATCGACCAATGGTCTAACCTCCTCATAAATCACATTTTAATGGAAAAAATATCTGCCTCAAATAAAAACCAAATATCAAAATTTATAGAAACATGGTCTACGTATATAGAATATTTTAACCTAAACCTACTTACTTAATTCTGCCTGTTAGCGAGAGCCACCGCATCGCGATAACTTACATTGATGTTTCTGTATTTGGCAATTTGTAACTAATGGTTGTGTTTTTATAGTCAGGAACCCAGCTGCTGCCAACAGGATCGAGCAGATTCACCTCCAATGGGCACTAAGGGTTAAATATTCGGATTCACTGCATGTCAGTGGGTTAATTCTATAGGTGCTGTCCCCCCCTGGCTGGGCGTGGGCGGGTCTGCCCCTCTGTTGGCTGCTGGGTGGCGGCTGCGTCTTGACCGTTCCCTGGGTCTCTTGGGGGGTGCTGCGTTGCGGGGCTCTCCTTGGTGTCCGGGGCGGCGCCGCTCCGTCGCTCTGGGCCCGGCGATGTGGTTCGGGGCCTGTGGGCCGCCGGGTTGCCCTGTGGTTCCCTCTCCCCTCCCCCTTCCTCCCCCTTGCTGCCTCTCCCTCCTCGCCTCTCCCCGCCCGTCCTCCGCCTCCCTGTCCCTTCTCCCTCGTCACCCTTCCTCATCCTCTCCCCCTCTCTCTGCGGCCCTGCCGCTGCCCCTTGCCCTTCTTGTCGTCTCCTTCCCCCCTCCCTTCCCCCTCCCCTGTACGCCTTCCTTCCCCTCCCCTGGGCCGGGGGCTCCAACCGTGGCCCGGGTCTAGGCGCTCCGGGGGCCGGGGGGGTGGTTGGGTTTGGTGTTGTTCCCGCCCCGCTCCGGTGGACCTCCTGGGACCTCGGGCGGGCCCCAGTATCCGGGAGGCGAGCCCTATCGCCCCGCCGGGCTGGTCCCATATGCCCGCCGGGGTGGGTGGGGACGTATAGGGCACATAACACACTTTGGGGGGGTGGGGTAGGGTGGAAACACCGTCTTCGCTCTACAACTCCCCTCCAATTTTAATGCACCACACAACTGTGTGTGTGTGGGGAAGGGGTGTCGGGGCGGGGTGCCATCGGTTGGGGCAGACCGCAGTATAGAGCAGTGCTGTGGTCCCCTGTCCGTGTCCCCGCCGCGCCGCCCCCCCCCCCCTATTTATTTTTTTAATGCACCACATACACTCACTGACATGCCTGGGAGGCGGGGGGATCGGAACGTGGGGATATCATTTCCCTCTTCTCCGGTTCACCTGCTCCCAATTTTAATGCACCACACACACACACTTACACTGGGTGGGGTCACATTCAAGGTTTAGGGGTAGAGTTCGCCAGTCGGCGAGCTGGCGGACTCAGTAACAGGGGTTAGCTTTCACTAAGAACGCTGGAGTGACGACCGGGGCCTTTCCCCGCTGGGCCTGGGGTTCGGGGGTGCCGGCTGTCCTCCGGTGCCCCCATCTCCCCTTCTGCCCCCGGTGTTCCGTCCCTCCACGCGGTGGGGTAGGGTACACCAGCATCTATCGAAACTCAGACACAATCTGCTTCTTCCTCAGGTCATTGCATCGGTGGAGGCTGGTGTCTGTGGATCGCACTCTGCTTCGTCTGTCCTTCCTTCCTTTCTTCAGTCTCTCCTTTGGTCTCTTGAGGTCTCCCTGATTTGTTGGAATTTAGATGATTCTGGGGTTGGTGAAGAACTCTGGTTGGTGGCCCAGTGGGTGGTGTCTGGTCGGTGCTGGATTTCACTTTCCTTTCTTTTCTTTGGTCCTTCCTCGGGTCTCCTGACGGCGGTGTTCGGTTTAGGTGAACGGTATGGGATTTTTTAAATAGTTTTTTGGTGAACTAACGAATACACACACACTCACACGCACGCACGCACGCACATACTCAACCCACATACAAAATAATAAAACATTTTAGTGTACATGAAAAATGGCTTTTAACCATTATCAAATGCAATCTGAAACAAAATAACTTGTTAAATTTGTTGTTTGTCATGATGGGGTGGAGGACCCAAATGCAGGGAGCCAGGAGAACGGTTGAACGGAGTACTGACAAAAACAGGGGTAGTGGATAAAACTCAAAAAAAAAAAAAAAAAAATTCTGAAAAGACCAAAAATGAAAGTAACAACAAAACACAAGAGTGGTGACAGCGACAATGATTCAACCAAGACTGAACTAAACCAGGAATCTAAATACAAGCCAACTGACGAGACAATGATAGACACCTGGACAAGACACAAGTAGCTGGGGGAGATGATTGGATGACACAAGGGAACAGGATGACGAGTACAGGTGCAAACAAAACCTAACGAGCAAGACGGGACACAAAGCCAAAACAACAAACCTAACCATGATATACACAAATCATAACAAAGTAGCCAAAATGGAAACAGAATCCACGTGTTTGAAATAACATTTCCTAAAAAAGGTTTAATTTGCCCACCCCTAGTAATAGTGTAGTGCGGGCCGCTGCCTGTGCGATTTTGAAACAAACCCATGGCCCGAAATGAATAGCGCCCTCTGGCGGCCCACTGGGAATTGTCCCGCTGCTCCATATGTCACAGGACGGGCCTGTTTGAGAACAATACATAATGCGTTTCTTGGTAAAATAACATAAATATTGTGCGTTTTCACAGTTGCAGTGATTTCATGTTATTTTACATTCAGCATATAAAGATCACAGTCTATTTTTGAAAATTAAATATTTTAAAAATATAGGACAAATCCGTGAAATCAAATAAAATAAACATAGAAATACTGTTTTAATTTCATAATTTTTGGTAAATAGTACATCTATCATGACTCAGAGTGGGATCATTAAACTAGTACCAGTTTTTCTCCACAATATTATGTGTACAGCAGATGCTAAACAATAGAGGGACAAGTACTGACCCCTGCGGGACTCCACAAGTGACATTACAATACTCAGAGGTCACATCGCCATGGGTTACATAGGGCGTCCTCCCTGAGAGATAATATCTAAACCAGGAAAATGTGAGCCTGTAATAACAACGTTCTAATATGTTATGATCGACGGTGTCAAAGGCAGCGCTGCGATGAGTAGTAATAGTATTGATGAGGTGTTGGAGTCCATAGCAAATAAAAGATCATGATAGTCACTTTTGCAAAGGCAATCTTAGTAGAGCAATGTAATCATTAAGAAGACAAACAATATGTTGGTGACCCAAGAGTTAGCACATCTACAATACAGTACAGTCACATTCACATTTGTGAATAAATACAAGCTGCAAATGTAGGACTAGATCAATACTTACAAAGTTGAAATGCAGCGGCTGATGTATTAATAGGCAAGCTACCATTGAATTATTATTGTTGGTATTTGACTGTTGACTGGAC
Organism: Leptonotus elevatus; assembly: GCF_054856555.1. Classification (NCBI taxonomy): domain Eukaryota; kingdom Metazoa; phylum Chordata; class Actinopteri; order Syngnathiformes; family Syngnathidae; genus Leptonotus; species Leptonotus elevatus. The sequence goes on from NC_141259.1 coordinate 1,964,302, forward strand.
CTCGTCTCATTCAAGCAAGAAAGACGATGATAGTAGAACATGTCATGTATTTTTTTTTCTTCATTTGTAAATGCAGTATTAATGCTATACATGTGCTAATTTTTTATTCATATTTGAACATCTGTGTCTTGTTTGTTAAGTGGGCTAATCTGCCTTTGCCTTTTAAAGAAGCGACCACTAAGAATAGCAAACAGTGACAGTCTGCCAGAAACTGACTGGATGGGGCTCAGAAGATGCGCTGCAGGCACTTTTCAGCCCCATCTCCAAACCTTACATCATCTATTATTCTGCAGTTTATATTGATATGTATTTTTTTTCTCTTTATCCATGTACAAATTTAAAACGACAGATGCAGGAGCAACGGAGAACAAAAGTGCTCCGTTTTCATTTCCCCCCTCCCTATTCTGCAAGCATTTTTTTCATTGTCTATCTTTAGTCTGATTGTTTCTGATGTTGAACTCAGATATATTGTTTGTGATGTCTCCATGCAGTCTGACTGTCACCAGCTCCCAATGTCTACATTCCTGATATTATTTCTGGCTGTCCGTACTCCATCTTGGGGCGCAACTGAGCCTCTTTCATTTTGTGTTATAATGCGATATCACAAATTTCCCTGCGAGGCATCACACTATTGGAAAAGCGAATAACATATGTTGTGTCTCAAACTCACCCTTTTCCCCCTTATCCCACTGGTGCAGATGACCAGCGAGTTTGCCAGTGCCAAAGGCTGCGGATGAAGACGGAAGGAAAAATGTCATATGCACTGTAGATTATCAGTCATCTCCAGTGTGAGCCACGACATAATATGAATCCTCCCCATCAAAAGACAGAAGAGGAGCCATAATGCATTACATTAAGAGGAGAATAGTCTTCGTGGTGCCTTGAGGATCCTTCATAAAGAAGATTATCGTTTCTTTGGCATGTTTTCCAACTCTTTAAGGCTTTACAGGAGATGCTGGTAACTGGACTTGAGAGAAAGAAAGAAAGAAAAAAAGATGCTGTAACTATACTCAGGGTCGCCTTTACCTACCAATAAGGCCCTGGGGCTTACCCTCAAATATAGACCCCCCCTTTCCCGCCCCTCATCCTCCCCCACCACCCTCAACCCTAATCACAGACTTGTCTATGAATGCACCATCGTGACAATTGACACAACTGGCAGCCTCGCTAACTAACGTTGTGGTTTTCACATTATTTATGGTCCCTGTGGTTGAAATGCTACAATGAGTGTGTTACGTTTGTATGAATAAGTCTCAGAGAAGTCCTTCATCTACATTTAATCGCTAAGAATATGTTTGTTAATTTTTATGTATATCTCCGAGTGCTACTTAAAGCTTCATCTGCATCATGTTGTCAGAATCATCAATCAAATGAAATTAAAGCCCATCAGGAAAAAAAAATAGCTGCAAAATGTAAACCAATCCTCTGTGAGTCACGATTTGCAATACTGAGATAATATACTCTTAATGGTCAATAAAAGCAGTGAAGTTGGTTCTTTGAGAGGCTCTCATTACTCCATACAGGGATCCTAGCGTAAAGTACGCAATGATAACTGTTTTTTTAAACGGAAAACTAACATAAATTGTCAGTAAAAGTGGCAGCGTAAGATGGCTGCCCTCTGGCTTCTGCCATGAGGAGCCTATTGGTAGTCCATTCATATGCAAGTCTATGACCCTAAAGGGGTAGATGCCAGGGGTGTCTGACTTCCGGGTTTCCGGCCACTGATGGCCGCGTTCCAACACTCACACCCCCACCCCTGCGCCCCCCACCCCCACACCACCCCCCAACCGCGCGCTCCTGCCGTCTCAACTCTCTGAAATGCTTCGGACTACACTACACACTCGCACCCATCGACACGAACGCGCAACCGACGGGCACAAAGACGGAAGCGCAAGAACTGAGACGCGGCCTACACGTCGCAAACAGGAAACGGAAACAAAGCTGATGTGTGAAAACCAGGAAATCGGAAGTCCCACCTTCTCCGAGGCAAATACCCCACTGAGATGCTTTACTCATTTTTCAACATTGACACACAGATCAGCATAAATATTTATGCTTTACATCAATTTTGTATAGAATAGCCAACAAATCAAAACGTTCACACACATGTTTATGAACCGATTTTCATTTATTTTTCAGTCACTTCTATATATGCATACATATATATATATATATATATATATATATATATATACATTATAATAGTATTGCACTGATACAACAAACCACTATACTAAACCAAATGTGCACACATAGTGACTTGCTCTGGTCAAAATATTGAAAAAAGTAAAAAGTAATAAATAAACAAATGTCATGTTTTGGGTTCTGTTTTCCTTGTGTGTCTCACGTCTCACGTCTGCCGCCGCAGCTCCAAGTCCCCGAACCACGTCTGCCGCCGCAGCTCCAAGTCCCCGAACCACGGCTGCCGCCGCAGCTCCAAGTCCCCGAACCACATCTGCCGCCGCAGCTCCAAGTCCCCGAACCACGTCTGCCGCCGCAGCTCCAAGTCCCCGAACCACGTCTGCCGCCGCAGCCCCATGTACCCGAGCCACGTCTGCCGCCGCAGCCCCATGTACCCGAGCCACGTCTGCCGCGGCAGCCCCATGTACCCGAGCCGGCTCCGCGGCAGCCCCATGTACCCGAGCCGGCTCCGCGGCAGCCCCATGTACCCGAGCCGGCTCCGCGGCAGCCCCAAGACCCCGTGCCAGGTCTGCCGCCTCCACGGCAGCCCCAAGACCCCGTGCCAGGTCTGCCGCCTCCACGGCAGCCCCAAGACCACGTGCCAGGTCTGCTGCCTCCACGGCAGCCCCAAGACCCCGTGCCAGGTCTGCCGCCTCCACGGCAGCCCCAAGACACCGTGCCACGGCAGCCCCAAGACACCGTGCCACGGCAGCCCCAAGACACTGTGCCACGGCAGCCCCAAGATCCCGTGCCACGGCAGCCTCAAGACACCGTGCCACGGCAGCCTCAAGACCCCGTGCCACGGCAGCCTCAAGACCCCGGACCAAGGAGGTGCACGTCCCACTGCCGTCTTCTCCCTGTCTGGCGGCGCACGTTGTGGTCGCCCTTTGCTCCAGTGTGGCGTCCGGGGCGCCCTCCGGACCGGCGCCGCCGGGCTCCCCTCGTCTGGCGTCCGGGACGCCCCCCGGACTGGCCTTGATGGGTGTGCCAGGTTCCCGCCTCCGGGCCCCCCTCCGCCCGCTCTGTTTTTGGACCTTTTTGTGTTAGGGACGTCTGGGAGCCGTCCCTTGAGGGAGGGGTTCTGTCATGTTTTGGGTTCTGTTTTCCTTGTGTGTCTCCCTTGGTCTTGTTTAAGTGTGATCCTGCCCTTCCTCGTGTGATCCAATCAGTGCCCTCAGCCACTTGTGTCTTGCCCCAGGTGTATCTTGTTGTGTCGTTAGTCTGTGTATTTAGTCTGCTGTCTCCCCTCTGTCTGTGTCGGGTCATTGTTGTATTTCCCCCTGTGATGCTGCCCGTTTTTGCCTTGGATTCCCCCCCCCCCCCATGTCATGCTGCCCGTTTTGCCTTGTTGTTTTCTCCATGTTATGTTTTTCCGTGCAATTTAGATCTCGCCTTTTGTTTTGTAGAAATTAAAATCCCTTTTTTGATCGAACCTCTGCCTCCTTGCCCTGTCTTCCCGCATTTGGGTCCTCAAGCTCCCCCTTCTTGACAACAAATACACTTCAGACAAATAAAAGCAGTGCACAGCTCTTTTTCAACCAACTTCAGGAAACAAATTTTTAATATTGCACAAACTTATTCTTTATTAACATTTTTCTCTCATCTGTACGTTTTCAATAAGAAAATTCCAATTATATATTGAAATTATTTTACCCAAAAAGTTGGGCTAAACTAATAACCCACAAAGCAATCCAATTTTCTGTTTTTTTTGTGGCCTATTCGTTTAACCCAACTTTTTGAGTGAATTGAATAACCCGATTAAATTGGGTAAATAATGAACCAACCCAATGTTTTGAGTTATTTAACCCCAAAAAATTGGCCAAATTGAGTTTATAACCCACAAAGCAATCCAATGATATGGGTTGTTTTCTTCGTTATTCATTTTATCCAACTTTTAGGGTAATTTGAAGAACTCAAGTTCTGTCAGTTCCTTTTTGGGTTATCTATTGTTATCTATTGTTCCATATAAAGCATGCAGGAAGTGGCATCCATTTTAAATGCAGTGGAATGTTTTTTGAGGCCAGAAATTCTTGAATACGCATGGCTAAACAGACAACCCCCTCCCTCCCAATAAATAAATAAATAGATAAATAAAAATACATGCATGGGGAGATCCAATGTACAGTAATTCCCTGTTTGATTAATCTCTATTGTATTGTATATTAATTTCATGATTTGAACTACTGAATTAAATGAGCTTTTGTACAATATTATATTGTATTGAGATGTACCTATGTCCCAGCTGTAACACACTGAATTGTGTATTCTGCATCAGACAAAGCAGCCCTTGTTTCCTTAGGCAAAGACTGCCTCCCTGGGTAGGAGTGTCTAAGTGGCACCGTGTGCATATTTGTTGTACAGTAGAAGGCCTCTTAGCCTTAACAACGTGTTGGCTCAGGTAAACACACTTCCAAGTGTGTCAGAGCCCAGGGTGAAATACAACACAGATGAGCTGGCATTAAAGCGAGGAAGGTTTTTGCCATTCACGTGGCTTAAGGTGTGTTTGTTCACGCAACAAGGTCATCCAATTAGCCATCTAGCGCTCCCTCGTTCGCACCCTCCTCTTATCCTGTGGGGAGGTGATGATGACACACCAGTTCTTCCTGCAATTTCATAAATTTGAAATGAAAGATGATTCTTGCTAACAGGTTACAAGTTATTCCTTCGTTGAGGTGTCTTGTTTTCGTGTATTTGATTTTGACAGAATGATTTCAAACTATAGGGTAAAGGTGTCTGCTATTTATTTATTTTTTCAGGTGTGCTTGTTGATCCGACATGCCAGATGAAACAATTGTTGCAAATATTTTATTTATTATTGTTTTCATACAAGATATGCTCTGGGCAGTTTGCCTTTATGGCATTCTCTTTTCTTCAGCCGTGCAGAAGTTGGATTCTTCAGATCCCAAAAGATAAAAAGATTTGATGGCGAGCTTTAAAGTGATTTTACCTGAGGATTGAAGAGAAGTCTCACACCTTCCTCAGAAGCTAGAAGGACATGCAGGCACCATGCTGCTGAGGTGGGGATTGATTTGAAGGGGAGCCCTTTCAAGCGTTCTCTCCAAACACATGAATGCAAACTCACATGCACGCAGAAAGACGTGTGTGTGCAGGTGGCTTCAAGAGAGTCAAATCGGTAACTTAAATGAGTGAGAAGGACCTCTGGCGCTGCTGTACAGTACAGTGTGGCGCTTTCAAACAGAGGCCACTCTGACTAATTGGGCTAATTTGGCGGCTGGAGAAGCAAAGGAGTCCCAGAGGACCGAGTGGCTCCTCACCCTTTTCATCATCTCTCCCTCTCTATCTTTCTCGCCTCATTTGAACCTCGCTCTCTTGCAACTAACTCTCTCTTTCTCTCTGCTGCACCTACCTCACTCTTTTTTTGCTTTGATGGCCACCCCTCTCATGTTGCAATCAAGACAGAGATGATACGTCTGAAGTCAACTGGCAGTCACAACGCTCCTTGTCCATGTCAATGACACATGTTAACCCATCTCTTTCAATCTAGTTTTAGGATTAATGTCACATCATTGTGAGGTGTTTCTAATATTCTGACCTAATAGCTAAATAAGTACAATAACTACAATATTACAAATGTTGATACAGTGCTGTTTGGCATCTATCCTTAGGTTGTGTTCCATCTCATTGTAGCATGGTGGAAATATTTGTTAACATGTAAAAGACACAGCCAATGATGTATCAGAGGTGGGTTTAACATTAAATCAACTTTTATGAGCCAATTGTCATTCAGCGGCTCCTCTTCATAGTGGCCACAGAGCTAAATAGGAAAAATGGCAACCTCTGGTTGAAGTTGAACAGGTGAGAATAAAGCATAAGCAGGTAGCTAATTAAATAACCAATATCGAACTGAACACTGAAAACAAAATAAAACAGAAACATCCTGAGGCTGCCTCCCATTCCTGTTTTGGCGGCAGACGTCCTGCAAACGCCCTCTGACCCTGTTCTAGCAGTGCACATCCTGCAGCTGCCCATATTGCACATAAAATGGAAATTCGTTTTTTCCAAACCATTTTAAAATATTAGTTTGAAAAGTTAAAATCCTCTGATTTCAGCCTCTATAATGATCTTGTATTCTTTCACAAAAGCAGACAAATTGTGTCTGTAATCAAAGCAAGACATTCATGGACATCAACTTGCAGTGAAAACTTGATCAGTCTTTGCTTATTTTCCGAAATATTTTGAAAAACTAAAACGAGGCCCAGTTTGATCTCTATGGCTACGTTCACACTGCAGCGCGTGATGCCCAATAGGGATTTTTTTGTTAAATTCGATCCTTTTATGGACTGTTCACATTACAAAAACAAATGCAACTTCAACTTTAATGCAACGCGCCCGTGATGTGACTCACATGCACAAAGAGCACATCAAGTGACGTGCACCCAAAACAAAGAGTGCAGATTTTATGGAAGTAACTATGACCTCGACTCCGCACACCGTTTTCCCTCCAGCCAAGCCACGGAGGCAAGCGACCTTTATAAGTGCCATATGCAAATTTAGCTGTGCTAACGCGTGCTAATGATTGGTGGGCTGGTCGACTCCTTTCGCGGACGTCTTAGGAGTTGGATTCATGTGACTTGCCTGTATAAATTATGCAAATTGGTGGACTGTTTTCACGCTCGCTCATGCTTGGCTGCTGTCCTCGGCTTCCTCGAGCGTCAGTATTTACAATCAGAGCAGAAACCCGTCTGACAAATTTTTTCCCCATCTCATAACGCCAGAGTAGCGAGGTTGGATGAGGTAAAAATATTTTGGGGAAATGAGATGAGACTCCTGATGAATTAATTTCATTGAAGATGACGTCGCGTGCATGATGAACCGTCTGCAGGGCTGAATTTCTACTGTTGCCACAAATGTCAACTTTATGCTTCATGTTTCACCAGTCTAACCTCTATTGACGTCTGATTCCATTTCACCAATCAAACCACACCAGGTATCAAATTGCTCAAAACAAAGAGTGGACCTGTCAAAATTGCATTTTTATGTGAAGAATAGCAGCACAACACATCTGTATTCACAGTCACTCCATGTTTACAACAACCATACCTGTAGGTTCTCATCCCATGTCGTATGGGCACAAGTTGCACAACCACATCGCAGTTATAAAAGGGTGCAATAAATTGCTCGTCCCCCAAAAATTTGCAAGTTGCTCCTTTAATGAAAATCTTGATTGGCAAAACAAAAAAAAGTTATTTGGAGCCTTTTTTATCTAATGCCACTTTAATAGGTAACACCTCTATAGCAATTACTTGAAAAAGTATGGAAATAAGGAGAAACCTTTCTTAACACCTCTTGTATGCACCGTCTTTTAAAAATTCTATGTGGATGTATAGGCCATCTCCTTGAGAGACTAATATGACTTGATGGGGAAGAATGAAAAGCCTTGCAATAACCCCCCACTTCTTTTAATACAATACAATACAGCATACACACACAGACACACACAGTCGATGCACACAGCGTGACCCCAAAACCCCTTTTCACATAACAATTGACTAAAGTGCCCTAATTGTTTGAGGTCTTCATTTTCCAACTTTATTTGACATCAGCCCTTCAAACACATTTATTTCCTTCTACCTTTCATTTCTTTTAATTTTTTTCTGTCTATTTTACACAGTTATTGCCCTACAATAAAGTAAATTCAGAAAACCTAGGTAGGCCAAGTATGTGTTTGTGTAAAAATTGTAAAATTATTTTTCTTTAGTTAGGCTTTAGTTAGGATGAGAAAGTTGGGGGGAATGCTTAAATACGGGCTATTTTTGTCTTTGTATTTCAGCTTTTGTCCGATTTAAGTCTCATTCTCTATTTATTCTCTTCTTGTAGTGTTGGCTTGTGGCAGGGGGAGTGGCTACCTTACAGGTGAGCTGCAGCAGGGCATACCTGATTTTAAGGGGCACTCATTAAAACTATTGATCAGGGATTTAGATACTCTTTGGATACATCATCATGCCGTCATTCACTGGAAAGACTTATTAATTTCTGCCTTGCTCACATTTACGATCCTGACCTGTCAATCAACTGGAGTGGCATTGGCACCTTATGTGTTAGCGATAAAATCCTCGGCATCATCCGACCTACTTGTTCTCTGATTGCCGCATCAGTCCTCATGGCTTTAATTAACCAATAAGGCAGCGAGTAACAGGGGCCAGTTAGAGGCATCGCAGGGTGAATCTTTGCATAATGGTGCGCATCAAGGAGTTAGAAGTGGGTAGATGCAAAACTGATTGAAAAATAAGTGGGTATACGCCATATACCCGTGTATACCCTGGAATACACCACTGGTTGTGGTTGGAGTCTAGGGTTTCGGTTTAAGATTAACATCGTTGTTAAATTCATGGTTTAGGGATCATTGCTAGGGTTTGGGGTTATAGCCAGCTGAGTGTTTAGGGATAGGGCTTAGTCTTCAAGGGCAATTTTTTAGTCAGTGGAGTGGGATTTGCTAACTAATGTTATTTGTGAGGTGGAAATTCTAAAACTACAAAGTGATATTCAAGCTAACATAAGGGTATGGGTGGGTTTTGAGAATTAGGATGTAAGGTCAAGCCTTTTGTTAGTAATATTTACAATATGGGTTGGAGTTAAAATTTTTACTGTTAGGGAATTAGGAGTCAGAGTTGCCGTTTTGAGTTGAGGGATGGGATAAAGGTCTCAGTTAGGTTTATGATATAGGTTAGGGTTTGGAGTTGAATTAAATTGTAGTTGAGTTAAAATAATAAGGGTGAAAGGTCATTGTTAGGGTTTGGGTTTAGAGTCTCAGGTGAGGTTTTAGGGGGTTTGATTTCTGGTTAATAATGGTAAAGACATTCAAACTGGGGTGTACAGTTAAGTATTCATGGTTAGGGTTTATGAGTTTTGACTAGAGCAGGGTTGGGCAAACTCGGTCCTCAAGGGCCGGAGTCTTGCAGGTTTTGGATGTTTCCCTCTTCAAACACAAGCTGATTACAATCAATGGATCGTTATCAGGTTTATGCAGAGCTTGCTGATGAGCTGATCATATATTAGCTGTGTTGGAGAAGGGAAACATCTAAAACCTGCAGGCCCTCGAATATGCCCAACCATGGACTCAATGTTAGCGATTGTGTTTAGGATAGGTTATTTAGGTTTGGGTTAGGGTTTAGGTTAGTATAGGAACATTCTAGTTTACAAAATGAGTCACATATTTAAACTACGGTAAGAATGAATTATGGTTTAAGTTTTAGGTTAAGTAAAAACATGAGTACTTTTGATGGCATGCGTACAGGAGGACGATTTCATTTCCATCCATACATCCATCCATTAATCCATCCATCCATCCTCTGAACTGCTTATGCACACTAGTGAGCATAATTGTCGCCAGCCAATTAGGTATAATTAAAAAAATAAATAAATAATCCTAGTGCCATGTACAAAAATGGGGCCCAAATCTTAATATTAACAGGATAACACAATTTATTTACAGATTCATTAAAAAAAATTTTTTTACCTTTTTAGACACTAAAATGAGCAGAACAGCAGAAGGTAGGTAAAACAGGTTATGTGGGTTCGGTTGACCACTCTTTTTAAAATGAGTCCATTTGTGTCATCACAATATTTGCCAGCAATATGAAACGTTGCTTTCGGGTAGTTGCCTATTGCAATTTGCATCACAGTGTGCAAAACCCAAAAGTAACAGTGGTGGAGCAACAATATGTTGAATGACAGCCCCAAATCTTTGACTTTCATTAAAAAAACATTGGAATCCTTTTATTGCTCATGTCAATCAACTGAACACTCACTTTGATTTGGTGGAGGAGTCTCCAAGCAGACCACCTCTTAACCTCGGCGCTGGCGTAGGTCAAACTAATCTGGGAGCCGCCTGGTGCTTGCAGTGACCCGTTGGCTAATTAGGCCCTCCGCATGGTTCTGATAAGAAGAAACTCACCAGTGATAAAAGATTGACCGAGGCCTACTGAGTAGACAAATGAGAAGGCGATGGAGACCCCGCAACAGAGAGATGGCCGGTTGCCCACTAGTAGGAAGGGGCCTCACGGGGCTGCAGGGGCCTCAAGCACTTGATAAAGAATTCAAGGCAACTGCAGTCTGGTGTCAGGCAAACAAGGAAAATGGAAGCAAATCAGCATAGTAGAACTTATGGAAGTATGGGTGCAATCACATGACACCCACTTGGGGTGTCACAGAGACTACATGTTCGCATTAAAAAGGGAATTTCAAAAACATGGAAGGCATCTTCTCATTAACCTTTCGTACATCCTGCAATTTTTTTTAAACAAGGGATTTTGTATTGGAGTGTTTTATCTGAAAAATAAATAATGTTTTAATTTCGTGTGGGGGTCACAGATATGGTGCTATTCATAGGGTTGCAGAGTCATGCAACAAACAGCAATAAGAATTTTAAAAAATCTACAGTACTACTACTCTACTCTCTACTCCCAGTCCAAGTTGTACCCCATCTCTTGCCCAAAGTTAGCTGGAATTAGATATTAGAAGATGCACAGTGTCTGTCACTTTTCACAAGACGAGCTTTACAGGTTAAATTCAGACTAGGTATTTCCCCAGTGATAACATGTTGTTTTTGACCCTATAAAGGTGACTTATTTGTTTACGTCTGTGTGCATGAAAAAGTCTCAGTCAGGATTTATACTTCAACATGTGTCATATTGCTGCAGAGTGGAGAACTTGCTTGAGCAGAATCCCTGCAAGCCATATGAAGATCGCCATGACAGAAATATTTAAAGCTGTTCTTCACTCTGGAGCCGTTTGTCTGTCGATCTCTGTCTCTGTTTGTCGATCTTCAATCCCGTCCTACGTGGAGCCTGCAGATAGAAACTGAGGCCCTGTCTACACGTGGCCGGGTATTTTAAAATACCCGGCCACGTGTAGATAGACATTTCCCCCCGCCCCTGCGTAGAAAGTCTGTCCACGTTGCCTCGTTTGTTTAAAATAAAACACAGCCACAAAAATGCACACAAACGGAGAAGTGCGTTTATAAGCTCATTTACATGCATGCCAAGCCTCTAGGCGTCAGCAGTTAGACGAATACTGCTCGTCTCTTGAGGTCACTTCCGCATTACGTCACACAAGCATGGACTGTCAACGCAAACGACTTTCCTTCCTTTTTTAATAAACCAAATATGTAAACACACAAAGAGTAAGTACATCATAAAGGGGCGTAGAGGATAAAAAACAAAATAAATACAAATACAATTTAAAAAAAAGCTTCACTTGTCTTTTAACAACTTTATTCATACAACTTACAATAACAAAACACATTGTGGAAGCTTTTAGGACCTGGGGGGGGGGGGGGGGGTGTTGGGGTTTACTGTTCTGACACGTTCTCCTTCCACTAAACGTAAAAAGAAAACAACAACAACAACAAAATGCTTGGTGTCTGGAGCCAACACCACAGAAACAAAGGCTTTAAGAAGCTAAAATCACCTGGCAGTGGATAAGCAGCACCCAGGCTTCACTGAATCGCTGCAGCTAGCCCGAAGAGGTACTCTGTACCCGGCATGCTCTTAAGCATTTCCCCCGCTGGCACGGACCCCGTGCCACCTGGAGCGTTCTCCGGCCCGCGGAGCGAGCCCCAAGTGTGTTGAGGCCCAGCTTGTCGCTAGCACTTTTCCGCTTCCATGGATGACTTGCAGGAGCACTTACAACCACCGAGAGCGGCCAGTTGCTTCCCCAGGATCCCTGGTTCGCCGCACGGGTATGAGGAGTGTTGACATTCTGCTGTTTCAATTTAATTATAACTGTTTGATTTGAGTTATAACTGTTTAGATTTAGTCATAACTGCTTTAATTTCCTCAGCAAAGCTTGATGAGTGTAATAATGTGACGGAACGTTTGAAGATTCTTCTTTCCTTTTCCCACGTAATTAGCCATCTGTTTCGGGGGAGAAAATGTGTTATAATCGATTCCTTTGTAAAGTTGTATTTACTGCAAAGGTGCCAGGTTGTCTGACCTACTATATTTCCACATCAATCGGCCATCTGTCCATGTGTATTGAGTACTGTCTGTCTTGGGACTTAGGGGCGGCACTGGAGAGGGGCGGGGCTTAAGGGCAGCAAAGGAGGAAGAGGAAGGGGAGGGTTTTTTTGGGGCCGCTATGCGGAAACTATAAGAACGACTACAAGTGGGAGGGGAGAGAAACACACAAGGGGAGCGACATCATTTTGACTGTAACTTGTCTGTGTCCAGAAATTTCTGCAAAATAAATCCTTCGAAGGACCTGTTTCACCGATCTCCAGTCTGATTTTACGAACACGCGGAAAACATAAGGATCGTTTTCTATCAGGAGGCAGCCCTCGGCCTCCTGGAGCCATCCAGGAGGACCTCCAGAAGACCGGGGGATTTCCAAGAATTTACCTGGGCGGCGGTGGTTGCTCTTGGGGAGCAACGGGGGGTACGGACCACACTACAATGCCTTTTGGAATAGAAACAAACGACTTAGACAACTCTGCTCACTTGCCCAGTACTTCGATCTCGTCCTATGTGGAGCCATGTCATTTTACGTCAGACGAACAGGTGAGCAGTACACCCGCTGTAAACTATGTCTTGAGTTGCTTGAGGTAGTGTGTGTGTGAGTGATGTATGTAGAGCGATGACGTAAAACTCTGTTTATGACTGTTATACGTGAACGTGGATCAGGAGAAAAACACAAATCTTTACTTTGGCCGGATTTTTTTTAAACCTTAGTTTTTAATGGAAAAAAACCCCGGGGATGTGTGGCCAACAGGGCAAAACACATAAAAATATCTCCCGTTTGCAAAAACCCTGCTACGTGTAGACAGGGCAAAAGAGGACATTAGAGTGAACATCAGCCTGAGTGTGTGCATGCATTTTATTCATTAACCTTTATGGGACACAAACCTGTTTTCACACTCACTTTACAATTTGCTGAAAAATCAGGGCCCCATAAGAGTTTCCCTCCAGCAGGGACTGGATTTCGCTTTATAACCCCCAGGAAACGCATATCACAGCTCCGACAGACCTGAATGCCTGTCTGATAAGCAGTCCCCAGACCATCTTTTATGGTCTGGTCTATCCACAGGAATTAGTCATGTGTTTTTTGGAAACAATGCCCCTTGGAAGTTATATGGTACAACAGTGCCCTCCAGCGGTTACTATCGGTTATCCTCAAGAATCCTGCCGCTCCTAATTAATCTGAAGTCTACATAATTCGGGACATACACGGACTCTATGTACTGAACTGACATCAAGTGACTCCTGTTGTTTATCTTTGTACACAACCTGTATGTCTATCTCAAATGAATGATGTGTGTAATTTCTGAAGCCACCTAAGTTTAGCTAATTAGTAAGCTCGCGGGAATGTTTAAAATGTGTTCAGAATGATAAATGAAGCATCTGGCTTGTCAATTCTGCTCAAGAATTATCAAATACTATCCCAAAAGCTTGGTCTTTGTCGACCAAGTCTGCTTCATGTGCACGGAAGGGGCTGGACCACACTGCCGGGCCCCTTGGGACACAGTTTAAAAACCAGCGCGCAAAGGAATCTCTCTCTTCCCCTCTCCTTCGCCCTATGAACTGCTCAAGGGCTCTCTTCCGCCCTCTCTCCACCTCACGTCTGGCCCCATGAACTCTCTTGATCAGCACTAGAAACGTGGTCGCTGAGCCCCGGACTTGAGCCACTACGCGCGCCCAAAGCACGCATTAAGCAAGGACTCACAACCACCCTGCGCATCCCCAAGGTGCGCGTGTCTGTCCAGCCGTGAGCCTGAGGCGCCCTGCAGCGCCCACACCAACTGACTGCGGCCTCTCAACCACGCAAGCACATCACCACCAACCGGGAAGTGCGGCAGCCAAGGACCTGCCGCGACCTCCACGCCGCGCGTGAATCACACGACCAGCATTCCAGCTGGACGTGCACCAGCCAAGGACCTGCCGCGGCCTCCACGCCGCGCGTGCATCACACGACCAGCATTCCAGCTGGACGTGCACCAGCCAAGGACCTGCCGCGGCCTCCACGCCGCGCGTGCATCTCGCCACCAACCGGAGACCTGGTGCAGCATTCCAGCATTCAACCAAGGATCGACGCTCGTCGAGTCTCTCTCTCTCTCCCGTGCGACTGAACCTCTCCCGTGCGACTAAACCAGTCCGTAAGTTGCGCTAGCATTGCAATCTGACCATATACTACTGGTGCAACGCTTTTATTCAAACAAAAAAGGATTGACAGGTCAAAACGCTTCCATCTTTATCCTCCATCTACCCTTTTTTATCTTAATTAGTTAGGTTGCATGTTTTCTTTTCATCTTTGATTCACATTTTTATTCCGTTTTATTAATAGGTTAGGCTGTGACTGATATATGTGTGTTTACTAAATACATTTGTTGTCTAGAAATTCATTCTACATTTCTGCCGAATCATTTGTGTTTACTGAGTGGATTAGTAATTCTCTTATGAAAGCAAAGAACTCCATGATTAACTAAAGTAGCAACTTTAGATTATGAATACTTGATAATAGGATTTGTATTGTTTATTTTGCTCCTACAAACAAGCAAAGTCAACGTAGTGCCCCAGAGTTTGCTGAGGAAATTACAACTCCCTTCAGTACCGTCTAAATTTCTCATAAGCCATTACGGCAACCCAAATAATCGCTACAGAGTGAACTGAGATAAAAGCATTTTTAGCATATGACACAACTGAGATGATCAGCATTCAGCACTGGGAAAGATAGCAGAACTCCACAGAAGGAAATACTGTATTTATTTGCAACACCAGACCAAGACCTCAATCCCAGAGCTTACCTCAGAGTCCCAATATTCTACTTCAACACCCCAGCTGGTTAGTTGTAAAAAAGTCCATCTCGTTCCAGAAGGCACAAGAGGAAGGTGAATTACATTGTCATTCCATACAGTCTAAAAACAGTTGGGTCCAAAACTAATTTTGACTCAAAATTAACCCAAATTGGGTCAAAAAGTGACTGACCCAACTTTTTGGGGGTTATTTAATTAACTCTTTGACTGCCAGACGTTTTCAGAAAAGGGATGCCGCCAGTGCCAGCCGATTTAAGCATTTTGACTGATTTTCAAGGTCCACAGAAAATGTTCTGTTTGGACTATGGAAACACACGTACTACCAAATGAAAGATTGGACTTTCATCTTTCATCAGAAAAAAAGAGTTTGTTTCTACCTTATTCCGTTCTTTAGTAATCAACAATAGAAAATGGTTAGTTTGACCCAATTTCGCCTGTGTTGGACCAAAATACGGAGAAATCAAGCTTTTAGTGAAACGATATTATTTCATGCATTCTAGTGAATTTGACACTTCTTTTTGTCCATGAATGATGCCACAAACACCTAAATAGTGCTTTACTTCTATAAAACACTACCACCAAGAATGAAAAAGTGTTTTTTGATAGCAAAATACGTTTATTTACATTCAACAGTGTAACAATTTGACAACAATTTGGCAAACTATTTACAAATGTGTGCAACTGTGGTGCTATTTACAAATATGTGGATGTTTCAACGACAGTTTTTCTTTTTGTAACACTCTCCTGCGTGCAAAGAGACGCAACAGCATTTGCACAACAGATTGCCTCTTCGCGTGCGCCACTTTCTTGCCGGACGTTTTTTTCCGGGGAATAGCAAGTATATACTGCAGTGTGTCATTAAGTCTAATATCAGGATCATGCTACGGTTTCGTTACGTCTCGCTTCCCCGTGTCCTTCAGTTGCTATACCGGGTGGTAGGAGATGTTCTGATCTATTTTATCCACTCCATTCATGGTGGCATCGTAGTCCAGAAACAGTGTCTTCTCCGTGATCAGACTGTACCCGCTCCTCCGATGAATATGCATTGGACTCGGGGTACTCTTCATTGTCCGATCGAATGTCCGCTTGTGCAGCTCCGCGTTTTCCGGCCTTAGCAGCGCTAGCCGGTGAGGCTTACTACGTGATCGTAAACACGTCCAGGCTTCCAACTTTGGCGTCAAACTCGCAGTCATCATCATCATCATCATCAATCTGCATTGGTCGATGCCAACTCTCCATCGCCCGATCGAATGTCCGCTTGTGCAGAAGTACCCGGCCGGCTATTGTGCGCGTTTTCCGGCCTTAGCAGCGCTAGCCGCGCTAGCCGCGCGTAGCCGGTGAGGCTTACTACGTGATCGTAAACACGTCCAGGCTTCCAACTTTGGCGTCAAACTCGCAGTCATCATCATCATCATCATCAATCTGCATTGGTCGATGCCAACTCTCCATCGCCCGATCGAATGTCCGCTTGTGCAGAAGTACCCGGCCGGCTATTGTGCGCGTTTTCCGGCCTTAGCAGCGCTAGCCGCGCTAGCCGCGCGTAGCCGGTGAGGCTTACTACGTGATAGTAACAGGCCAAAGCTTCCAACTTTGGCGTAGAGCTCGGAGTCATCATCATCGTTGACATCAATGCGCTTTTTAGTATTGATTGATGCTTTCCGTCTTTGAAAAAAATGCTCAAGCTGAGCTGCTTGTAACCGGTTGCTTGGTCAAGCCATTGTGGCTTGGATCAGCCATTGTCTCCTCAACACTCTAGCTCCGCCTCACGTCTTCTACTGACGCCCACGGTGGGCGGCCCATCCAACCTTGTGCAAAGAGAGTCATCGCTGCCCTCTAGGGGCCAAAACGAGTCTTTGACTAATCATATCTGCCTGATACTTTCAGCACAGCTGCCCAAGGCTTTCCTGCACCCGTTTTTGAAAAAAAAAAAAAAAACATAGGGGACGTCTTTTAACGTCCTCGGCGCCCTTCCCTAGGTTTATGCTAAACGTTTTATAACGTTTATGGCAGTCAAAGAGTTAACCTAAAAAGTTGGGTCAATTGAATAATCCACAATCCAACTCAAGGTTAAATGAATAAACCGCAAAACAATCCCAAAATTGGGTTGATTTCTGGGTTATTAATTTCATTTGACCCTACATGTGGGGCTAAATAATTAAAAAAGTTGGGTTGGTTCTTTTTTTTTTTTTTCCCAATTCAATTGGGTTATTCAACTAACCCAAAACGTTGAGTCAAATGAATAACCCAACCCAAAGGGTTGATTTGTAGGTAATTTATTTGATCTTACTTTATGGGCTAAATACCTCAAAAAATTCAGGGTTGTTTTATGAGCCATTAATTTAATTTGACCCAACGTTTTGGGTTAAATAAATGTCCCCCCCCCCCCAGCCTATTGTGTTCCCCAGGTGTGTTTCATTAGTGTTGGTGTATTGAGGCCCCGTCCCCACAAAAGTCAGGTTCTATGTATTGTAATGTAGTTTCTTACCATTTAGGCCATTCGTCCACACGATTTCGGAGCTTGAAACCGATCACTTTGGAAACCGGGCTCCCGAGTGGAAAGATTTCAAAACGCGCCCTGTAGCCTACGCGTCCGTTTGGACACCATATGCAGGATACTCCTCCAGTGATGACGTAATGGTCGCAGCTCTATCACGACGCGTTGTCACAGATTGATGACGTATGCGGCATTTCTCGCGTGAATGCACGCGAACCGTCAGTCTGTCAACAACAATGGCGGGTAGCCGTGTCGTAGTTGTTTTGCGCAACCTCCTTAGCTTGCTTATGCTTTTGCAGCAAAATATTTTGCTTCTTTATTCCCACATTCAACAAGCGGTGTTGCACTTGAATCACCCGCCATTGTCACTTCTCCTGTGTTCGTCTTTTTCATGTTGTTTTGATACATGCGAAGCCATGTTTGTTCTGTAGATTGCAAAAAAGTGTTCGTCTTTATCGCTGATTTTTCTTCTACGCTTTCCGTTAACTCCCTGTGACTGCGCTACAGCGCCACTCCAGACTTGGCATATACATTACAGCTGTTAAACATCTTCAGCGTCTTCTTTTGGACACACACAAGTCTTGAAATGCTGTGTGTACTAGATTTGTTTGAGGAACGAAGCCGGCTTTGCTTCCGTCTGGCCTTAGTCAGTTGTGTTTGTTCAGTCTGTGTGGGAGCATTGTTGATATCAAGGTTATGTGTGGAAGTCGTGTATGCGTTTTCGTCCAAGTCAAGCCCTTGTTTCAGTAAGTCGTCTTTGTCTCAGTCTAGTTTCCCAGCATTTGGGTCCACCCTCTGGCAACCATTCACACTTATTATGACACAAACCTGGTAACATCCTGAAGATACACACCAAATACTGGAAAACACCCCACTGGAAAGCTATTACAAAATATTTCATTCATTTCTAGTGAACTTTCATATTTTCATCTTTTTTTTCCATCCCGACGCTCCTGCATAAATCTAAGCTTGTTGTTGTCCATTCCTGACAATGGGTTACACATTTCACATTAGTTAAACACAAACAAGTGCTTATAAAGACGTGGGGAGGGGGGAATGAAAAAATAAATAAATAAATAAAAGTACACATTAGGTACACAGCTGGTTGAAATGGATATCTTGATACATGGATTTACAATTCAGATGTGTTTTCTTAGGGATGCCCATTTAGGATGCATTGGCACAATACATTTGTTGTCTTTTTGTTCACCATCAGCATTCAACATCATTAGGTACAGCACGTAATACTCAATGGCAGAGAGAGAGCTCATGTTTATCATCATTTACTTGGCAAAGAGTCGTTAGCGGGGGGGGGCTTGTTGGTCGACTCGCCCGCGAAACAGACTTTGTGCATTAGCATCACCACTGAGTTGCACCCTGCTCTGCATGTTATTCATCACGCCACTTTTACATGGTAAACTCCAGGCGAGTGCAGAGCCATTAGTGGGCATGCTCGTGCTCGACTGCTGTATGGACATGGGGATACGTTTGCACATGTATGTGTAGCATGACTACAAGGCAATTCTCATCCTATGAACCATTCAACACATGTATGTGGTTCAGAGATGTTGACATAAACACAGAAAGTCAGGTTTGCCATGTTAGTTCAGAAAGTCCACACCGAGTTGATCCATCCAGCCTGCTGTGAAGCATGATGACAGTCATTGTTGCCAGCTTATTCTTGTAAAATCTCATTTAATTCGGGTGAAAATCTATTACGGTAATACTGTATTTAAAAAAATATATATATTTACTGTATATAACATAACATAACCATATTACAGTTACTTACTGTATTTACTTTTTTAAGAAAACAGCCATTCACTGTAATCTAGTTTACAACTGTTTCTTGTATTCTAATTTACAGGAATTTACTGGCAACTAAAGTTGTCGATAAATTCCTGTAAATAAATAATACAGTATGTCACAAAATCAGTGTTGGGAATGTTACTTTAAAAAAGTAATTAGTTATAGTTACTCATTACTTGCTTAAAAAAGTAACTGAGTTAGTAATTGAATTAAATTCATAATAAAATTAACTTGCTACCAGGCAAAGTAACTATTTGCGCTACTTCAACTCATTTACTGCCACTACAATAAAAATGGAATTTTGACGTCTTTTGCAAATCTCGACTGTTATTTTTGATTAATGTCACTCTTGTCAAAGTAGTCAAACCAGTTACAGGCCAGGACGTGGTCTCTTTGCTAAAATATGCTAAGCCTTAAAGTCCAAAAGGAAGAAGGACGACACGTCCGTCACGTCGTGACACGCTTCCCGCGGCACCTCCAAAATAAAAGTCACTATACATTTCAGCTGTCAAGACACTTTTATTGTGACGAGGCCTGACAACAACAGTGCCTCTAACTGTGCGCAAATGACATTTTCAGAGCTAGTCACCCCACAATGTGTTGTAAGCTTACTTCGAGCCTTGAATCTAATAAATAAATTATAACGCAACACATTTCTCAATAACAATAACAACTAGAAAAATTTCCGCGGAAATTTTGAATGGGCCTGCTGACTCTTTTAAATGAGCTGAACAGTTGAAAATTTAAACCATTGAAATCGGTCAAGAAATGTGGAAGTTAACCACAATCAACTAAAAGTATTACTGCCCCTTTAAGAAACATGCACATTCACATACACACACACACATTTGATTTTAACTAACATTTCAATGAGCTGAACAGTTTAAAATTTAAACCATTGAAATCGGTCAAGAAATGTGGACGTTAACCATAATCAACATCAACTAAAAGTATCTTACTGTCCCTTTAAGAAACATGCACATTCACGCACACACATTTGATTTTAACCAACATTTAAATGAGCTGAACAGTTTAAAATTTAAACCATTGAAATCGGTCAAGAAATGTGGAAGTTAACCATAATCAACTAAAAGTATTACTGCCCCTTTAAGAAACATGCACATTCACGCACCGTGCGTTGTAAAAGTAATTAGTTACTCAACAAAGTAACTAAAGTAACTTATATTATATATTATATAATATATATTCTTCTGTTGTCTGTGTCACTGACATTTTTACCAGCGAATCGCGTGCGTCTTCATCTCTATTTTTTTCCCCTTTTCCCCCCCCCCCCCTTTTTTTTCTTTTTCTTTTTTCTTTTTCTTTTTTCTTTCTTCTTTTTATAAAGAGTTCAGTATTGTTCATTCGGAAATGTCATCATCATTGCTCTTTATTATTTTTTTATTATAATTTTTTTTAATATATATATATATATACATACATATATATATATATAAATATATACATACATATATATATATATAAATATATATATATATATATATACATATACATATTATTAAAAAAAAAATTGTATGTGGGTGAGTATGTGCGTGCGTGCGTGCGTGCGTGCGTGTATTTGTTAGCTCACCAAAAACCTATTAGAAAAAATCCCATACCGTTCACCTAAACCGAACACTGCCGTCAGGAGACCCGAGGGGACCCGAGGGGACCAAAGAAAACCAAGGAAGGTGAAATCCAGCACCGACCAGACACCACCCACCGGGCCACCCACCAGAATTCTTCCCCAACCCAAGAAACATCTAAATTCCAACAAATCCAAAAAAAAATAAAAAATCAGGGAGGCCTCAAGAGACCGAAGGAGAGACTGAGGGAAGGAAGGAAGGACAGACGAAGTCGAGTGAGATCCACAGACACCAGCCTCCACCGATTCAATGACCTGAGGAGGAAGCAGATTGTGTCGACCCCCGCCAGGACAGAGCAAGTGCAACACCTCAGGGCCCCCCAGGCCGCAGCAGCGCCAAAGGACGACCCCCGGGCCCCGCCCGGGCCACCGGCCGGAGAGCAAACCCAGGAGCAGGAGCGCCCCCCACCCCAACACGGCCCGTGCCCCCGACCCAACGCAGCAGGACGGGGCACCGCAGGCCCGCCAGGCACCCCACCGGCCCCCAACCCCCGCCCCCCATCCACCCCAACCCAGCCCCAGCCGCCCCCAAGTCCCCAATCCCCCAGACACCCCCCCCCAGGACCCCCCCCCCCGCAACCCCCCCCCCCCCCCAACAAAGCCGCCCCCCCCCGACCAACCGGCAGCCCCCCAACCCCCAGCCCCCGGGGACCACCCGCACCCAGGAACCGGCGCCGACGAGGGGCCGGACAGCGGAGCGGAGAGGGCAGCCGCGCCCACCCCACCCCCCGCCGCGTGGAGGGACGGCCGACACCCCCGAACCCCAGGCCCAGCGGGGGAAGGCCCCGGTCGTCACCCCAGCGTTCTTTGTGGAAGTTAACCCCTGTTACTTCATCTTCATCTCTGAGCGTGCATCATTCTCCCCCCCTATATTTTAAATCTGATGCAGCATTGTCGCTATTCACTTTTAGAATTTTTATTGGAAGTTTGAAACTCTGGACACAATCCATTGCTGACATGTTTCACATCAAAATTAAAGCACTTTTAAAACAAAAGCAGCACACATTTGACATTTTTATTTTGTCTTCATAAATACTGTAAAGGCTTGGCAAATATTGTCAACAGGGGGCTGTAATTTGCCCAGGTCTGATTTAAAGTCTTTAGTGAATGTAATTGCAAGCTTTTGGAATGTGCGAGGACTCTAAGTAGCTGGTGAAAACCTATGCCAGCAAGGGCAGAATATGCTAACTCCACACAAAAAGGCCGGGGATTCAAACTCAAAACCTTAAACTGACAGGCAGACATGCAAACCATGAGTTTACTGTGCTTTAATTCATGAAAAAAATATTTTAAAATTATTAAAATAACAATAATTGTGATACTTAATTGTATGTTTTAGGGGGATAAAATAATTAAATGTATCTTTTTTTGACAACATAAATGATCAACAAAGATTGATCTGTTTTCGTAAGTAGGGAAAAAAAGCTAAACAGCACATTTGGTTATTTTGATTTATGATGATGAAGGTTAACAAGCTCAATCCATACAAAGTCTGCAGTCTAACATTTGGCCGCAAGCAAGTGCGATGAAAGTCAACTCTTTTCACAATTTTGGCTTCTCACTGGAGCACGCTGGAAATACTTTGTGGCTCCATATAATGGGGAGACTCATGTGACATGGCAGTGCACGTTCAATAAGAAGCCCCACCCCCTATGCTACTTTTCACACTGCATCTGTTCATAATTAAATCAGACATATAACACTATTATATCACTGCAATTACTTATTATTCAATTCCCTTCATCAAAGGGCTATAATTTAAGCAGCACACTGTCATTATGATCCATGAAAATGAATGTAGACGGCATTTCTTAACATATTTGTGGTACCCACTGATTGTATCATTAATTATACATCATCATTTCATTATCTTCCCAAATCATTAGATTTCAAAAACATATAAATATAATATTCATTATTTGTATTTTTTTTACTGTGATTGGCTGGCGACCAGTTCAGGGTGGACCCCGCCTCTTGCCCGAAGACAATAGATTGCAGGACATCCACAACTCTAATGAGGATAGATGGATAATTTAATTTTACCATCCTCTGTAAGGATCTCATAATTGTAATAGGTCCCCTTTTCTATATAAACACAAGACTGAGGCAATAAACAATTGTAATTGTAGAGTAAAACTGGTCGCAAGGCCACAATTTATTTATTTTTAATAAACCAGGTATCATACCTTATTTTAAGGTATCGGTACTTCTGACGGTGGCCGATACCAGTAATGGCCACCCTCTTGTGGCCATTTTTCGATCACAAACTAGGAATTAGAAATTTGGGGAGCAGCAAATTTCCATTAATTTCACTTGTTTTTGTTTTTTTAATGATCTGTTATTTTTGGGAGGAATTTTATAAAGTAGTGGTATCGGTATTTGGTATTGGTGACTACTCAAAAGTTGAGTATCGGTGTGAAAAAAAAGGGGTATCGATTATCGCTAATTTTTATTTTATTAACTTTATATGACCAATAAGTGAGGGTATCCCCAATAGTTTGATGCATGTGTTTGGAGGAGCTCGGAATACTTGGACAAAACCTACATGAGCATGATCAGAAAATGCAAACGCCAAACAGAGGTGTTCCAGTGGATGGCTGGGGACCACATGCCTAAGCCATTGTGTACAAAACATGAAACCTTAAAACACTACGCATCTTAGCCATCATTGAAATTAATGTTGCCAGTTAACTTGAAAAATGATCTTATTTTCTTGACTGATTACTTGATTTTAAAAGTCACTAAGTTACTTACTGACTCATTGGATGTAAAAGTTAGATTACAAGTTATTTGTTAGATTCAGATTCAGCAGCTGCAGAAAACACAACGGGTTTGCCAATATTTTATTGGAGTGTGTATAGCAAGGTCCTCGAGAGCCACTGTCCTGTTTTTTTTTTATGTCTCTCTCCTCCAACACAGCTGACTTAAATTATCAGCTCATCAACAAGCTTTGTAGAAGCTTGATAACGATCCTGTTCATTGAATCAGGTGTGTTGGTGGAGGACGACATGGAAAACAGGCAGGGCAACGGTTCTTGAGGACCAGGGTTCTCTACCTCTGGTATATAGCCTTCATCTTAAGAGAGTGTTTGATGGTGCTAATCATTGACCAACAATAGCCAGTATTTATTTCTTGTTTCTATTATAGTTTCTATCTTGCTTAGAGTCTTTTCTTATTCTTTTTCATTTGTTGCATTTCTCTACATGAAAAAAAATTAAGTGTATTTAAATTTCAATTTACTTAGTTATGGCAAATTAAACAAATGCAAAAAGAATTCTGGCATATGAGTCGATGTAAGAGAGAGGATGATGACACTCCGCAGGTAGATGACTTGAGGTCAGTGGTTCTTTCTCAGGACCTGACCCCGTTTAACAGGCTGACATGTGGTTTAACTAAATGCAAGTGTAAAAATAAGTCTTAAGGTTGAGTTTTTGTCACCTGTATGTTAAAACTATCTGTATGACCTTTGCACTGATTGTTTTCTTGGGTGGATTATTGCACTCTACTTAAAAGTTAAAAGGAAGACATTTGGACAGCCCTCTGGACACATGAAGTGTAAATATATGTAATGATAATTTACTACGTGGTTGATTACATGTCTTGGCTTAGAAAACCACAGCCAAAGTTGTCCTCACTGGCTCATCAGGTAAATTGATCTTACGTCTAATTTTTTTAATTGATTACAGTCCAAAAAATACAACATGAAACATCAAAATGCGACCTTAATTTGTTTCCCTTGTTTTAGCTTCACTCGAAAGACACTCTTCTTCTTTGGCCGCTGGTGCTTTATTGGCGTAGAAAAAAAAATAATTAACAGCAGAAAAAGAGTGTCTTTCGAGTGAAAGCAAAACAAGCTCAAGGGAAACAAACTAAAATCACATTTTGTTTTCCGACTAATGCAAAATAAACTGGCTTGCAGGTGGTCGTCACTAATTCCCGTGATTCGGGCCCGTTGCTTGTCACTTTCTTTTTTGCTCTCATAAGCTTTTACTAGCTTTTTTTTTTTTTTACTAGCTCCTCCCGCTAACTGCTCTTGTTAGCTGCTCCGGCTAATTTCCGGCTCACCGAGATGCTCGTTTGCTAACGCAAATTAAGAATTGGTGGTAGGCTTGCGAAATGTGTTCTCTGAGCTACCGTAGTGCATGTGCTCCTGCTTGCTTCGAATGCTATTCTTTAACCACTAGATGACGCTAGGGATCACTGAATGTCCTTTATACTGCGTGCAAGGGGCATAAAACTTTTTGGGAATCTCAGCTTCACTTCAAAGTTTCTTACCTCGGTGTGTTATCGTTTCACAAACACACTTTTTTGTTCATTTGAAGCCCCACCCCCACTCCCCCAACCTCTATCTCTCCCACGTCTGGCCTGCCGCACTACTTCTCCCACAGTGGGTAATGTGAACGGACTTAGTCTCCCGGGTGTCGAGGCCCCCCTCTCAAGCCTCGCAGGCAAATGTGTGGCGGCCGCTTGGATGGGAGCAGCACACGCCGAGTCGGCGGCAGTCTGTGGGGGCAAAGAACACAACGAAGTGAAAGGATGATGACGGGTTCGGTCTTGGACTTGGAGGATGAAATCGCCCGCCGCATGCCGAGCGCAGCCGAGCAGGAGGCGAGCCGCCCGGCCAAGGCAGAGTGTTCTTGACAGTGCTTTGTTTTGAATCCGCAAGGACTTGACATATGCCTCAAATCATTTGCTCTCACTATGCCGCAGATCCACGCTCCTCGGTGATCGGAGACAGGGCCCTGCTGTCGACTATGTGTCACCGCATGTGTGCCACATGTACCACGAGTGTGTGTGTTTTAGCTCAACGGGAA
Organism: Leptonotus elevatus; assembly: GCF_054856555.1. Lineage (NCBI taxonomy): Eukaryota > Metazoa > Chordata > Actinopteri > Syngnathiformes > Syngnathidae > Leptonotus > Leptonotus elevatus. The sequence continues at coordinate 1,990,011 of NC_141259.1, forward strand.
AAGTAAACAGCAACATCCGACAGTGCTGTTGCTGTCTTCACTGCTTGTCTTGTTTTATTCAGCGTCCTTTCAGGATGTAGACACCACTCACCACATATAAAATGGTAAATGAAAGTTGGTATGCAAAAAAAATGTAGGCTATAACCTTCAACCCTTTTCTGTCTATACTACTGTTGTTGTTTGACTGGATTGAAAGATGAAGCAGTTTACCTTCAAAAAAAATTTTGTATAATAATTGTCAGTAAAGTGCCTCTCTTAATTTGAGATGTAATCATTCGTGTGCACAATTCTTTGGAAGATTTAAACATGTGTATTGTGCTCTTCTGTGCTTTAGTTTACATAAAAGTTGTCAGTTGTCAGAGTTTGTAGTCGAATTGTTTCATTTGCCCATTTTATTTCAATTTAATGATTCTATTCATTTTTAAATTTAATTTGTTGTTGATTTGGTTTTAGTTAGATTTTAGTTGTCATGTCTCTCTGTTGTCATTGTCTCATTAAGTTTTATTATGTCCACCTGTGCTTTTCAACTCAGTCCCTTGTGTCAACCAATCAGCTTCCTCAGCCAAGTGTCTTGTCCAGGTGTCGCTCCTCTCTCGTTGGTCCGTCAGTTTGTTTATATTTAGTTCCCTGCTTTTTTTCATAATTTCTACAATCCCTAAAACGTTTCTATTCTATTCTCTAAATTATGTTGCTGTAAAGAAGTTTGTCATCCTCCTTTACTTGACAGCAACAAATTATCGGTATCCACTGTCACCTATTTTACTTTGCATTGTAAGGCTACTGAATGGAAATTTATGGTAGGCCACTCGTTGGTTTCTACTTTTCTTTGACCTGTTTTCAGGATAAGGGAAATTCTCTTGTTTCAAAGGATATATGTATATATGTCCTATTGTCACCAAATCTAGTTCTCATGTCTTTACCTTCACAAATTATGAAAATAAATGAGACATTTATTATTTCAATCACAACTTCTTGCAGAAGTTAGTGTCGTCTCCACTAAAAAGCTCCCATGTCAATTATGCTGCTGCTGTCACCATATCGTACCTGGGTGCTGTGCTGCATAATAAATGACATGCATTGCCTTAGAGCGCAGTGCTAATTAACACTGTCCCCTAACTCCTCTACCTAATTGTCCACGTGCAGCTGATCAGGCCTTTCATGCTTTTTCTTTATTTTTTTCTTTATTTAACAAGGCAGTTACTAAGATCATTGATTTGAGAAATGATCCAGTGGACATTACGGACAGGAGATTTGACTGGGTAGACATTTAATAGCATTTGGGGGATGGTCGGTGGGCAGTGCTAATTGTAACTAATTTACTGTGAAGCCTGTCCCAAGCTACATTTGATGGGAGTGTTACCATAATGTCTTTTTATGCCTGCTCCTTATTGATGTGATGGATAGAAGAGGGAGGAGGCAAATAGAGGGTGAAAAAGACAAGTGATGTTAAAAGCCCACGTATATCATTTTTAAATAATTGGATCGTAATTTCATGAATGTGTTTCAAAATAAATTGTATTAAAAAATATCTGCCTTTACAGATATGAGTCAGTTTTGATTTGCACTGTCAGAGAGGTATTGATTTAACAGGAATTGTCAGTCTGACAACTATTTATAATACGTTTCATGTCATGCAATCTTTATAAAGGCAGCATTATATTTTATGCAGCCCTGTTAATTGGAAATTATTAAGACATGTCATGCGATGTTTTAAAAATGATAGCCACACCCCAGGGACGACTAGCTTAGTGAATGCCTCAGGCAACCAAGCAATGAAAAGAAGGAGCCAGATGGACTGTCATGGAAACACAAGCCCATGGATGGCATGTACCACCGACAAATTGAAGAAATGGCTGACATCAAGAAAACATACCAGTGGATGGACTGAAAGGCAGCATGGAGACACTAATCATGGCAGCACCAGAACAGGCCCTTAACGCAAGATCAATACAGGCTGGGGTCTACCACATCAGACACTACTTCACCTTCAGTTGCAGGCTGTGCAAAGAAGCCCCAGGAGCAGGTGCAGCATATCACAGTGAGGATGTAAGATGCTGGCAGGCAAGGCATACATGGAGCGATGTACCTAGGCAGCAGGAATAGTGTACCAGAACATCTTTACCTGTATGGACTTGAGTTCCCAGACTCTTAGATGGCAGATACCACCAAAGCTGGATGAGAACCAGCCCGAGATCCTGTGGGACTTCCAGATCCAGACTGACAAACTGGCCATAGCCAACCAGCCACACTTAGTGGTGATGGAATGTAGTAATGCCGAATGATGGTAACATTTGAAAAAATAATCACAAAAGTTGGAGAAATATCAAGGACTGGAGAGGGTACAAGCAACAGTGGAGCAAGTAGTGATTAGGGCACTGGGATCATTAATTCCCAAGATGCGTGCATGGCTCCAGCAGATTCGAGGAATAACATCCGACAACTCCATGAAAAAGAGTGCAATATTGGAAACAGCTGAGATTCTGCACAGAACCCTTACCAGGACACTGGTAGCGGAGCTGAGCTGGAAGCAGATACTGCTCAGGTGGACAAGGAAATATGTATAACATATGAGGTGCCTTGTGTATCAGCATCAAATGCCCAGAGAGGTGGCAACAAAGAAAACAAGTATTTTATTTAAATTAGACGGGTTTTGATAGCTCTTGTTTCAGCTTTGTATGTAAATCAGTGATAGCTTCCAATGCAAATGTCAACACATGCTTCTATCTTCCATGTTATTAAACCTAAACAGGCTTACCTTCATTTGCTTCCACTACTGCCACATCTACTTGCTGTGATCATTTGATGAGCCACCACTTTAGTAGCAAAAGAAAAACAACATTGCAGGAAAAAAAACGTACTCGCCCCCCAAAATGCCCTTTACTTAATGAATTCATAGGTGATTCTCACATGTGGTGTGAACGGCCTTCCTGTTGGATACCAATTCAGAAGATATCAATCTTCTCTCTGCCCGTGTCATCAGCTTTAAGGCTGTCTAATGACTCGGAACGAAGGCACCGCTCGTTTCTTAATGTTGGCCTACTGGGAACCATCCTCTCACACCAGGTTGTCCACTCATCAGTTCTAAAGGACAACCTTTCCTCCCTCTATTCAAAACATCATTACATTATAATCTTCTTTGTCTATTTGATCAGAAATAAGGGTACAGTCAGAGTCCATTTCAGTCCCCCAAGGTACAATCCACACTAAATAACCATAGCCTATTCCTCAGACCAAATTATTTCTTTACTCTGTCATGTATAAAAATGTTTTGAAATTCAAACACCTCGGACTTCGACCACCATCACGGAAAGGATTGTGACTTGACGGTTCTGTAGGCTACTGTCAATTGCTCACATGATAGGAACCATCAGTTTCTCTTTTAACGTTGGTCGTGTGAAACCCCGCTTAAAAAAAATCTTGCATGAGCTGTTTTGTAGGTGAACTACTCACCTCTACATTACCCCTAACCTTACCCAACCCTTTCTCCCCATCCCCCTAATCAGAGCAGCAGCTCAGCTTATTCCATTTAAACTTCAATTCTATTTACGGCCAATCCGTCCCCTTGCCCGCCTCGGGCTACCAAACTATTCATCTAGTGGACTTCATGTCACTCAATCCTTTCATAAAAAGCCTGCATTTGGGATACGGTATGTGCGTGTGTGTGCTAGAGGTCTTGTGTGTTGGGCCATGCTATCTATTGATGAAAGGGGCTTTTACAGGAAATATATGTACAGTATGTTATCAAAGAGAATAGGTCTGACTTCACCATACTGGTATGTTTTGCAAAAAATAATGCATATAGTGCTACTTGCAATATAAACAGAAGATACTGGCCTACATAATCTATCCATATTTATCCATTTCCAGTCCTTCTTGTTCTCATCAAGGCCCACTGTGAGCTGGAGCAGAATTCTGCTGACTTGGTCCAGAGCTGGAGTCCACCCTGGACTGGTTGCCAATCTATCACCCGTTGCACCTAAATAATGTAATGATATAAAATCCAAGCATTAAATGATAAAGTAGTATTGCTTTATAGTAAGAGGAGTTTGTAAGAGAGGGAAAGGAGGGGCTGGAGAACTCGCCAACAAGTTTGTGTGCGGGAAGTCCTCTCACACAGTCAGATTTTGGACCTTGGTCCACACACAAGGCGCACTTCACTATTAGGCGCACAGTAGATTTTCTATATATATATATATATTTTGGCCATTTGCTTTATAAAGACGATTAAACTGGGTCACCTGAGCCTAAATTGAGCCCAACGACATCTTTGAGGGCAATTCACCATGTACCCTGCATAATCAGGAGAAAAGAAAAGAATCAGCAGAAAAGTGCATTACTGTCCTGTTCTTTCCCTTTTTGTTGTTATTGTTGTCTTTAACGCAGCACCTCGCACCAATTAGTTTGGAGGAAGCTCCTAATGGGCCACCGCAGCGACGTTGCAAGGCGAGGCTCTTTTGGCGTGCTGGAGTCAAGGGCCGAGGGCGATGCAGCCAGACAAGGCAGAGATGAGGGATCATGTGAGATAGATTGACAAGATGGAGAAGGCATTAGGCAAATGGCGTCTTTAAAAAGTAGCAGCTACCTGTGCTCGCCTTTATGCGGCACCCAATGAGAGAAGGGAGGGAACGAGGCAGCTTAACTCTTTACTGCCACCAACAAATGTATTTGTCAGGTGCGTTTCTCAACTACGCCCCCATCTTCAATTCATACCAATCCAAAAACGTGCAAACACATTTTTTAATACATTATCCTTCACTCCCCAAAACATATTTACATTTTTTTTGTTTTAATGCAAGAGCATACAGAAGGCTTTCATGCAGCTTCTGACATGAAAAGGTGACTTAAAGCAATGGTAGTTATCACAAAAAACGGTCAGCCAGGGTCATGTTGCAAAGCTTGTTCAACATGACCCTGGCTGATCTCTTATATTCTGCTGCTGTTTTTGTCAGTGTTTTCACCATGAATATGAATATTGATGAAAATGAGCTATATTCAAATTCTAATTGCTATATTCAAATTCTAATTGCTGCAAAACGGAAACAGATACAAATACACTTTTTTTCCTGATGAAAGAAGAGATTCCAATCTTTCTTTTGGTAGGTTCCATGTTTTTATAGCAATAGAAGACAATATTCTGTGTGCCTTGCAAAATCAGTCAAAACCCAGTAAAAGAACTGGGAGCAAAAAGGGTTGCTTCAGTGAAAATGACTGGGAGTGAATGAGTTAAAGAACATAGCTCGAGGAACTCACGCTGTAAAAGCAAATCAACAGTTTTCTAGTTCTGTTTCAATCTGTTGGTCATTGTTTTTCATACTTATTGGGTGGGTTATGCCTGTTAAGTCAGTTTTGTTGCACTGTATTCTTGTGCATGTTTAATGACAATAAAGATCCATTTGTACTGTAATGACTGACAGATGCAAATAAATGGTGATTGCATCGCTTTGAATTTGAGATTAGCCAGTTTTTGACAATTAAGGCAGCTTCGGGCCCAAACCTCCTATGTAGAAATGAGGTCAATTTCCTATTTTATCTTTATCAGCTATCTTTTCTTAGTCACTTAATTGTTACAGGCCAACGTATCTCATTCAGATGCACAAGTGCAGTATATGCCAGCATTACCATCTACATATGTACAGCGCATGAAACTGTTTGTGGTCACAAATTAAATTCCAAGAGCAACCCGATGCAAAGCAGAATGGTAGAAATGTCCCCCCAGTGATTGTCAACAACTCGCTAGTTTCCAGGTGAAATAGACCAGTAATGAAATAAACGAAGAAAAAACAAATGCCTTTGCACGTGTTGCAAATCCATAAACCTATCTAATCTGCTTGGCGGGAGAAATGGAAAGCAGTTGAGACCTCACTTTCTCAGCGTTCCGCCATTTATGTAAATTGAGCCAATCAAAGCGCCGCCATGAAGAAGCTTTGTAATAGAGCGTTGATTAGCTAGGCGGCTTTGAATCAGCCATAAAAACAGTCATATAACTGGATGCATTTAGCTCGGCATCATTTTGCCCAGTGAACTTAATTTGACTTTGAAGCCACACTGGGTTTTATGAACATTACGGTAACCATCAATGTTAAGTGAATTTTTGTTTCTCATTTCTTTTATTTCTATTTTTTCTTTATCTTTGATGGTATTAATAGATTTAATGCAATTCCAGCTATGTGTGTTATTTTAACATTAGCTTATGACCGTACACTCACTGGCCATAAAACTGATGACATCTACACCATCTAACGTGAGCTAAATCAAGAACTTCATTAGCAAAGTGCACCTTTAGAAAGATAATGCTCAGTTTTGACTTGATGATGTTTTTTGTTGTTGAGGTAGTTTGTTGAATTGTGTGTGTTACAGTCACAGTTCAGTGTTCAATAATATGCAGTGGCTCGTCATAATGTCACTCAATGTGGGCGACTCAGCAAGTCCTTTCTAAAGATTCTTACTAAATATGTCACCCTAGTATTAGTTGGATTTTAGAACATCATGACAATTTCATGTAGCTTAGTTTAGGTTGTTCTGATCTAGTTAACTAGCTGTCACATAGCTGTTAGCGTTGAAGCAAGCAAAAAAACAAAACAAAAAAACAGAACAAAAAAACAATTTGGGGTTGGTTGTTACATTCTCATGTGCCAACCAATCTCTCAAAATCACAATCACATTTTGTTATCTAAAGTAGGCTGTCCTTAAGTTATGCTTTCTGTTTACGTTCTTAGCTCTTTTTCTTAAGCTGCATTAAGTTACATATTGGTCAACTTATCACTGCAGTTTAATTACCATTATTACATCTGCCTTCTTGCCTTTATTTCTTTACGTATTAATTTTTTTTAGTGACATTCTAATAGAGTGTGACAACCATCCCTGGGATAATTCTGGTTGTCACATTGTGTCAAGCCAACCCCTGAAGTTTCAGTTTAATGTAGTAATATCAGGTCACTTCCGGGTCACTTCTTGTTGAAATCAGGTATTTTCCGGGTCACGCCCTGTTGAAATCAGGCCACTTCCTGTTAAAATAAGGGATACTTTCTTTTGATTTTATGCCACTTCCGGGTCACTTCCTGTTGAAATCAGGCCCCTTCCCGTTGAAACAGGTCACTTCCAAGAAGGGAAATGATGATCAATTTATTCACAAATGTAGATTTATTAAATGTCGACCTTTTTTTTGGATTTATTGTAAGGAAATTGAAGAGTTTGGAAGGACATTGCGGAGGGTGAAGACGAAGCAAGCATTGTCGGTATTTAACTATTTTACTGCCAAAAACTTTAAATAACGTTTAGTAAAATCCTACGGAGGGGTGGCAAAGACGTTAACTATGTTTTTTTTGTTTGTTTGTTTTTTAAAACGGGTGGAGGAAAGCCTTGGCCAGCTGTGCTGAAAGTATCAAGCAGATCTAGTTAGTATAATGACTATTTTTGGCCCCTAGATGGCAGCGATGACTCTCTTTGGACAAGATTGGGTATGCGTCAGTAGAAGACGTGAGGCGGAGCGTTGAGGGGAGAGTGGCTGATGAAGCGAAAATGGCGACCGGTTGCAAGCAGCTCACGCTTGAGCATTTTTTTCAAAGACGAAAAGCATCGACCAATGCTAAAAAGCATATTGATGACGACGATGCTTGACGCCGAAGTTGGAAGCGTTGACGCGGCGGCTATGATCACGTCGTCAAGCCTCACCGGCTAGCGATGCTAACGGCGGAAAACGAGCACTTCTGCACAGGCGGACGTTCAATCGGACTATGAAGAGTAGTCGAAAAGCATCGACCAATGCTAAAAAGCACATTGATGACGACGATGATGATGATGGTGACTCTGAGCTTGACGCCGAAGTTGGAAGCGTCGACGCGGCGGCTATGATCACGTCGTAAAGCCTCACCGGCTAGCGATGCTAACGCCGGAAAACGCGGAGCACAACCGAGCACTTCTGCACAGGCGGACGTTCAATCGGACGATGAAGAGTACCCCGAGTCCAATGCATATTCATCGGAGGAGTGGGTACAGTCTGATCACGGAGAAGACACTGGTTCTGGACTACGATGCCACCATGAATGGAGTGGATAAGATGGATCAGAACATCTACCACCCGGTATAGGAACTGAAGGTCATGAGGAAGCCAGACGTAACACCACCGTAACATAACCGTATCATGATCCTGATAGTAGACTTGATGGCAACATGGCCAAACACACACTGCAGTATATACTTGCTATTCCCCGGAAAAAAAGGCCGGTAAGAAAGTGTAGCGTCTGCACGCGAAGGGGCAATCGCAGTGAAACTAATCTGTTGAGCAAATCCTGCTGCGTCTCCTTGCACGTAGGGGAGTGTTACACAAAAAGAAAAACTGGAGTTGAAACATCCACATAATTGTAAATAGTACCACAGTTGCACACATTTGTAAATAGTTTGCCAAATTGTTGTGTCAAATTGTTACACTGTTGAATGTAAATAAACGTATTTTGCTATCAAAAAACACTTTTTCATTGTTGGTGGTAGTGTTTTACATAAGTAAAGCACTGTTTAGATCAGTGGTTCTTAACCTTGTTGGAGGCACCGAACCCCACCAGTTTCATATGCTCATTCACCGAACCCTTCTTTAGTAAAAAATAAAATAAGATTTTTTTTACTGGTGCACGAAATGAATTGTGCATTCATATCACCTTGTTCAAATAACAAAACCAACACAGTGCATGAACTCAAAACCGGTAGGAAATCTCAGAGCAGGACGCTTTCAATGACTGTGCCCACTAACTGCAGACTAGACTGAGGGGTGGACCTCTGCGGCGGAGTCTCCACCGAACCCCTGAGACCGACTCACCGAACCCCTATGGTTCGATCGAACCCAGGTTAAGAACCACTGGTTTAGATGTTTGTGGCATCATTCATGGAAACAAAAGGTGTCAAATTCACTAGGGTGCATGAAATAATATCGTTTCACTAAAAGCTTGATTTCTCCGTATTTTGTTTCAAAACAGAGCATTTGGGTGAAACTAACCATTTTCTATTGTTGATTACTGAAAAACGGAATAAGGTAGAAACAAACTTTTTTCTGATGAAAGATGAGAGTTCAATCTTTCATTTGGTAGTATGTGTGTTTCCATAGTCCAAACACAAAATTTTCTGTGGACCTCGAAAGATCAGTCAAAATGCTTAAATCGGCTGGCACCCACAGCATCCCTTTTCTGAAAACGTCTGGCAGTCAAAGAGTTAATAACTTAAAAAGTTTACTGTCCAATTAGACCTTTTTTTTTCTTGTTTCTTGTTTGACAGCACCGTTTATGTGCTCAGTTTGAATTGGATGTTGAAGTGTGAATTAATAAAGAAAGCCCACAAAAAAAAAGGTAACTTCCTGTTGAAATCTGGCCACTTCCTTTTTTAATTTTTTTTAATTTATTTATTATTATAAAAAAATTTAAGAGCTCAGTATTGTTCATTCGGTAATGTCATCATCATTGCTCTCTTTTTTTTTATTATTTTGTATGTAGGTGAGTATGTGTAGGTGCGTGCGTGCGTGTATTCATTAGTTCACCAAAAACCTATTTAAAAAATCCCATACCGTTCATCTAAACCGAACACCGCCGTCAGGAGACCCGAGAAAGGACCAAAGAAAAGAAAGGAAAGTGAAATCCAGCACCGACCAGACACCACCCACCGGGCCACCAACCAGAGTTCTTCACCAACCCCAGAAACATCTAAATTCCAACAAATCAGGGAGACCTCAAGAGACCAAAGGAGAGACTGAGGAAAGGAAGGAAGGACAGACGAAGCAGAGTGAGATTTCACAGACACCAGCCTCCACCGATTCAATGACCTGAGGAAGAAGCAGATTGCGTCTGAGTTTCCGTCGACCAAGCGCAACACCTCAGGTCCCCCCAAGCCGCGGCAGCGCCAATGGACGACCACCGGGTCCCGCCAGGGCCACCGGCCGGAGACCAAACTCAGGAGCAGGAGCGCCCCCCACCCCAACTCGGCCCGCGCCCCCAACCCAATGCAGCAGGACGGGGCACTGCAGGCCCGCCAGGCACCCCTACAGACCACAGCCCCCGCTGGCCACTTCCTGTTGAAATCCGGTCACGTGGAAAATGACTGATTTCTCGCTTGAAGTCAAATAAAAAGGACTAAATGACACCTTTGCCACACAAAAGTGGGTTTGTCTGAAAGAAAACCCTTGTGACTACAAAATGTCCAAATTTGATGGATATTGAGCAAATATTGTGGCCACGGTGATGAGTTGAAGTGAGATTTAATTTTTCTCTGCTCACTCTGGCAGATACAATACACACCACTGTTAAAAGCCTTTTTTCTCTCCATCTCGCTCACTGTCTTTGAACCTGCACAGAAGAGCAACTGTACATCTCTTATATAAAAAAAAAATGGAAACCGAAAAAAATGCAACAAAATTAGCTAAAAATCACATCTCTCGGTTATAGTATGCGTGATTAGTGTTTTTTTCTCCTTATTCCAATGGGACTTTTTGGCCAGTTTTTTTTTGGGGGGGGGGGGGGGGTATTGTCGCCATGGTAACTTGAAAAGTAATTACCAGCTGAGTTGGATCGAGCCGCATTTTTTGATACCTCATTTGTACCGGTACGTTCAACGGTGCGGGCCGCATTTTGTCTGAAAAATCTCATAAATAAATAATAATACGTTTTTCTGGATAGTAATATGTGCCTGATTTGCTCCGCAAGCAGTAGCATTACTGGAACTTCTTTGCTCCGCAGCAGTCCCATAATAACTAAAGATTGACAATCTATACAGACAAATAATAAACAACATTTGTTCTTACCTGAATCAAGCTTAATGTTAAGTAAGACATTTTTTACACTACATGTACTATAGTGAAATCATGATAGCACTACTTGTGTTATTTAAAATGTAAATTTCATGTACATTTTAAATAATCCTTTTTATTCATGTAAATTTGTTGTTCATAATTGATTATTCATACACATTAAAACAAGTTTTTGGTGGGTGATTGGCATTGGCATTGCAGAAGAATAACAGTTTTGTCATGTGTGATTTATTGTTTAGCCATTATTTCAGAAGAATTTTACAATGGATTTTTTTTCACATGCACGCACGCACATATATGTACACATACAAACACACACTCTCTATCAATTTTTCCTCCCCCTCAGCTCCGCGCCCCACGCACAGTGGCTCGGCAGTGGCATGGGTTTGAAGTTCAAGTTCGAACCCCAAGTGAGTGGACAGTGCAGGCACATAATCATGTGCCCTTTTTTATTATTATTATAATTTTCTTTACTTTGAGCACCTGCCCCTCCGAAGGTCACTGCGCACCCCTGCCTGTGAACATTGTATTTTCATTTAATCATGTAATTTCATTCTCAGGACATTGAATCAATCACAACTAGAAGCTATTATGTCTCTCGTCCAAACAAGCTTGATCAGTTCATGCAACAAAGCTAAGTAGGATAGCACTAGCCTGAATTTTTGGTGTGGAAAGTCAATAATTTATAGTATGTCACAGGTTGGATATACACTATAACCACAAATGGTATTATTAACATCCATGGTAGGGGCCTACAAACAACTTGGGAAAGAATAGTAATGCTAAAGATTTTCTTCAGGGCAGAATTTATACACACTATTATACACTCATCTACTATGTTGAGCAATTACGCAAGTTTTTTTTTTAATTAAATTGTTGCAGGTACAATGATGTAAGTTGCTGTAAAATACAAAATGCTTATCCTTTGTACAATTTACCACAGAATGTTGATATGTTGCATTAGTACGCTTTTGCTCCTGCAAATAACCGAGATTTAATGTGGTGCTGGTACATATCTATTTTAGTGACTTTCCTCTTCCCCCTCACAAATGGCAAACCATTTGTATTGTTAGCTGTATAAAAAGCAATTGGCGTGGATTGTGCTGGACAGCTTGCTATACAAATGGCATCCCATTTTATTTCCACTTTATTTGTGATTATGCCTGTTTTTATTACTGTTTTGAAGAACATACTATTTGTTCATATAATAAATGAGCCAGAGGAAGGAACTGTCGTACATTTCTCTATTCTGTCCTCCCATTGTCCGATCGCTCCCCCTACCCAATCCTCATTTCACTCTTCCTCACTGGGCCTCTCCCTCGCTCTCCTGAAGTCCTTAATTTTATGCTGCTCACTACAGCAATTATCACACCGCCTCACTTTGCTGTGACCTCTGAGATGATTAAGTGAGATTACCTGTACAGAAGCGTGCTGAGAGCGTTTGACGGTGTGTGTGTGCGTGCGTGTGTGTGTATGAGATGCAGAAGAAGCTCCAGTTATCATTACCCAGGGGGCAAGTTGGTTCACCCCAACCCCGACTGCATGGCTAGCTGCCTGCTTATGAAAAATAATGTTGAATATATAATTTTGCAAGACCTAATTGGTGACTAAATGCGTTGCAAAATCTCAATATGATGTAATAATAATCATCATTGTCATGGCATACTTTTTATTTTTAGATAATGTTCCTAAGTTCTTGTGCCACTAAAATGTTATGATTGTATGCCTAATGCTGATAATATTTCTATTGGTGGAGCCTGGTCACATGGCATGCAGTCAGGAAGTACAAGCTAGGTCTCTAACATTTGCCAACAGCATTTTTCTCTAGCTGAATGCATATTTTTTCTGTTCTAGCCTAGAAAATGGCTTTGGTTGTTAAGTTTACAGTTCAAACTTATGTATAAAAGTTTTATGATATCTTTTGATTGATCCAATTTCACAAATATTCAGTTTTGCACAAATATTCATAGTTTTGACAAGTTCGCTTTGTGTTACTCTAATGTATTTTTCTTAGTAAAGGCAACACCCCCCCCCCTCTTTTTTTTTTTAAACTTAGCTCCAATATAAAATTTTATTAAGCGGACTGGTCACATACAGACGGCTGGAAAATTTTAAACTCAAGCTAATGTTGGACACAAATACAGGAATACTTTTGTTGAGTGTTTGTATAATGTGTCTCACCACAACAAATTGATAAGGATTAGCAATCGAATTGCTATGTAGCATGCAAACAGTTAGTCTTGCTTCTTCTATTTCTGCTTTTGCTACAACACTTCCGTCTTTTTCCTATTTTCCAACAATTCAGATGCCCCATGGCACTGTGCTGCATCGCTCAGGTCAGTCTTAATAATCCTATGAAAGACATCTTGGTTCGGGGCACGACACTCACAATCGTTAGCCTATATGAATGGTATGTTTTGTTGGTCATCTCAAGTACACCATTGAGTACAAGATCAGTAAAACCACACTTGTTGCCTCCGCATGCGTGGGCTTGCTCACATTTTTAATAAAGGATTAATATATTTTAAAAATGGTATGTGCATACCCTGTTTAGGATTGTGTAGTAACTTGTACCTAATAATGTGGCCTATGAGTGTGAACAAAGTTTTTATACAGCCCAATTTAAGAAACCTGTGCAATTACTTGCGTGGCTGTTGGTTCCTCATTAGGCGTACTGTTTCTCAACACCACCTGCGGGTGGAAAATCTACTAATGAGGACACTGCATAGAGCAGGCCCGCCCATACTCTTCTCTGTCCTTAATTAAGCAGTGTGACTCTCCTCAAGCCAACCGCAGCCAGAATTGGAAGAAAGAAAGAAAACATCCCCACCCGAGTGAAGTAAAGACAATGCACATGTTCATCATGTTTGGAAAGAAGTGTCTATTTGTTCAATACACTGTGTGCCTCGCTATTATTATATATTTGTTATAAAAAGGAACTGTAGGCTCCTGTGTTTGGTGTATATTGTGTCATTATAGATAAAGACTTAGTAAGTGGTATAATGACTGAAGCAGTTTCCATTTACTGTACTTAGACTGTGTAGCCAACTCAGATACTTGCATTGCCTTTTTTTTTATGGAAAATGGTCACAGGTGCTCATAATGTACAAAATGTAAACATTTTAAGATTAAAATGTGTTTTTTTGTGGGTTTTCTTTGGGGTGGGGTGGGTGGGGGGTGATTTAATATTATGCTACATAAAGAGGAATTTCTTAAGTGCAACTAGTTCCACAAAACTTAACCTCATTTCATGGAAAAATATGCTTCAAAAGCAAAACAAAACTGGATTAGCACAATCAATAGTGACAGTAAAGAACATCAATAATTAGCATGTTAGGACATTATTCTTGTATTTAACTGTGTATCTATTTATGTTGCCAATAGCCTTATTATTATAATTCATGCTTTGTGACTGAATTCACTGAAGCATAGCTGTTAAACCGTAGCAATAAATTGTTGCAGCTCATCCCCAATAATAAGCTTTCATTATTAGGAGCAGAGGCTGTCTAATGACAAAATTATATCTGACCTACATAAGATGGTTTAATTGGTCATTGCAAGTAAATGGACACCTCCAGGACCATCAAGGCAGTCTTGCAGGGCCTACATTTCCCATGAACACCTGGGGCTATGCTGTGCACAGATTCAAAAATAATTCCTCAAAGATTGACCAATCCCTGTGGCCATTGGATTCTCCTCCCAATCACACTGAGTGTGACTACTAATTGGTGCAAAGGCAAGATCCAAGATAGCCTCAGACTTGATTTCACTCTCCTCTTTAATCTCTAAGGGATGCATTAAGCTAAATATCAGCCGGCCGTGTACAATTACATTCTTTCTGTTGCCATCAAATTATAATGGTCCGTTTTGGCAAAATAACACATATGCTGTTAAAGTGATCTTGGATTTAAGTTTAATTTCAGTCAACTTTTTCTTCTCTCTAGTCATGTTTCTCCATTATAAAGGGCAGAGGATTTCAAATTAGAAATTAAATTTGATCATTTGTCTCAGATGAGTACTCTCCTCCTGCCATCCCTGCCAGAAATATGTTAATATATCATATTAAGTAATTGTTGGGCATGTGTGCACGTGTGTGTGTAAGAGATATAATCAAGGTTGGATGTCTAATTAGCTAGGTTGGTTCTCTAGGCATTCTCAGTGTTAAGCAGGATAAGCACATTCTGATTTTTTTTCATATTAACCAATTTTTTAAATGTGAGATACACCACAGACAGCGGGGGGGAGGGAGGGAGTGGGGGGGGGGGGTTACTGGTTTTGTACTCCTCATATAGCAGTTGAAATTAATTTGCAATGGCTGATACTGCATCTAATACCGTGTCAAAAAAACGGTGCCAGGATTGCACAGGCAAAATGTTAAGTGGCAGGGAAAAACTTTTCCACATGTGTAAACACTTTTGAAACATCTAAAACAAAAATTTGGTCGACATACACTATATTGTCAAAAGTATTCGGTTGAGTGACATCCCTTTAACATCAACAACTTAACTCAATTTAACAACATGGCATTCTCCTTAAATTGGCATGCGAGTCAAGGCAGATAAGCAAATAAATACCATGGGCAATAGCCCATGTAGCTTGCTGGACACAAAGCTCAAAATTGAGACTGTTACAGTTAAACTAGGATGCATAATGTAGTGTTATTTAACCACTTATTACACACACTGTAGTTAGCATAGGAGTGTGTGGGGCATACAGAAACATCCAATAGATAAAAATGGTACAAAATGGAGAATAAAATAGACGTTATAATTGTAATGGTATGTGTGTAAAAGTTTGTCTACTTATAATAAGACCTCAGAGTTTCATTATTCAATGTTACCCCAAATAGGCTGCAGCCAGAGTTCATTGAGCTGCAGTTCAACAGAGTGTTACAGTCATCACAAACACACACGTGCACACACAGAGTGGAACCTCAGGTTACAAATTTAATGTGTTCACAAACTAAAACTTTTGCAAACCAAGGTAATATTTCCCATTGAAATGAATGGTAATGCAATTAATCCATTCCAGCTGCAGAATATGGCGTTTTATTTCCCTTTTTATTATCGTACGGTTAAAAATATTATGCCAATTATGCCTAGACAATAGAGCATGCAATTTTCTTTTAATTCACTAAGGTGGGCAGTTTTTTAAGGAACCCCTTCCATACATGATTTTGAATAGCAGTCCTTCAGTTTTGTACAAAATCCTACTAAAAGAATGTGATAACAGGCAGGACTGTTTAATATACAAACATGGATCATGTCACATCAGGGACTTGAAATATTGTTTTTTTGTGTGCAAAATTGACACTTTTTCTGCAAGCAGCTTGGATGTTTATTGGCGTGTGATGTTCTCTGTCCCAACATGAAGTCTGCATGCTCATTGCCCAGCTTCTGCATGCCTCAGCAATGTGTGTGTGTGTGTGTTCATGAGTATATAAACCTGTACTCATCAGGTATCAGAGCACATTTCTGCGCTCCGATGAAGCGGATCATTCCCCACCACGCAGCAGAGAAACGGAATACACTTTGCGATCGGCACTCACGCTGGGAATCGAATGGGGAGAGAAATGTCATCGCAGTAATGGGGGCATGGCGAGTAAGTGACTATAACCTGAGATCAACTTCTCATTAAGGAGCTTCCCGTGGGTACTTTAACAACGTGAGACAATGAGCTAATGGCGAAAAAATATGCGTCACAGTGAGACAATGAGCGCTAAGGTGACAGATGCACAAATCACGCTGTGCGTTTTGACCAAACACTCTCTTATGGATGTTCCTCTCACTTCTCCTCAGGTTATATGATTTGGCATGCCTCGTCTTTAGCAGTCAAATCTACCTCTTTCGTGCAAGCGGATGTTGTCATCTTGCATGTTTTAGGGATCAAATTAAAGGGCGCTAAACCGCTCCCTGTATGCTAAAGAGGACTCTTTCAGAAACAGTAATCAAAAACACTTACTGTTCCAATGTGGAATAACAAACTGCAGTTTGTTACAGATTTGTAACAGCAAATATGTTCATCAATCAATGTAGCCCGGCACATCTATCCATCAATTTTCTATGTCGATTGTCCTCATTAAGGTTGGTCGAGCAGAAGCTTTTGGGGTGAGCAGTGGGGTACAACCTCAACTGCTCTCCAGCCAACAAATTATTTTACATGTCTGACTTTTATTCTTTATTGGATCAACTCCATCCTCCCAGCTCACCATGGCCGACTACCTCTGCATGTGGGCTTCCTGCCACATGGGGGAGCCTTTTTTTGGACACAAGTGCCATTAGCACTGGAGCCCCTCAGGGCTCTGTACATTCCCCCTTGCTGGTCTGGGGAGCAGCATTGCCTTGTACATATAGGATTTTTGCATACACAAACAGGGGTTTGGAAAACTGATCAAGTTTGTGAACGACACCACCCACAGAAAGTGATAGTCTCCTGGTGCAACCCGGATTTTAACACTCCATCACCCTCAAAGACTCTTTCAAATCTATTGTGAACTCCTTCTGCTTCTTTGGCACCAGAAGATGTTCTTTTTGCAGCAGGTGAGGAAACTCAAGCTGCCAACAAAAATGTTGCCGGTGCAGTTCTACACGACCATCATTGAGTCCATACATGGACCATGTAGTATTCTGGTGCCAATGCCAGGGATAGGCACCAACAGCAGTGCACTCTGTATGCTGCTATGAAGGTGAGCAGCTCTAATTTCTCATCCATTCTGGACCTGTAACGTCTCAAGGACTTGGGGTATGCAGGTCGAATTAAAGTTTACCCTACTCACCCTGGACTCAGTCTGTTCAACCTGCTTCCCTCAGGCAGGAGATTCCGGACCATTTGGACCCCAAACTCCCACCACATGAACAGCTTCTTCCCCTCGGCTATTCAGATTCAACACCAAATAAAACTGGTATCACTTAAAACTTCACACCTACACTTGATATTTTTTGTATTACATTTATTTCTTGGTTTACTTATATTTTATTGCACCATCGGATAGAAAATAAAATTAAGGAAGTACATTTACTGACAGCAATAAAGTTGATTCTGACCATATATATATATATATATGAATTCTGGCAACAAAAGCAACTTTTAGGTGGGAGGGGAAGCCCAAGCAAAGAATCATCGTCACCTATGGCTTATTATAAAAACTCAACAAAAGGACACATAATGCATTTCACAAATGTTTAATTAGACTGCATTAATTAAAGGTTTCCTTTCTATCTCTTCCTCTCCTTTCTATCTTTCCTCTTTCTTTTGGTGATAGATCTGCAGCGTGACCCCCAGTTAATTGAAACCCAGGAGACTCTTCTTGCATAAAATCAGATTTATCTATCCATAAAGGGATTTCGTTAAAAATAGTCCAAATCCAGTGGCTCACGACTAAGAGCCTGCAGCTACAGAGGCGAGCTAGGCTCCAACCTCTTCTGCCCTCTCACAGTCGCCACTGTGAAGCAAGAGCTGCCTTCTGCTAACTAGCTGGGGACCCATTAATTAATTGCAGGAAAACACAGACATTATATCTTTGGGGCAAATATCCCCCTCCCCCACATTAACCTCCGAAAAGAAAGAAATGCGTGTGTGCCTCTTGTTCTTCGTCCACAGCTCTTCCGAATTGTCTCAAATGTCCCCCAGATAATAATAGCAAAGTAATGATGGACCATCATGATGATAATGATAAAACGTACATCAGATAAATTACTGTGATTCTATGAGGCAGCTCGGTCATAATAATTGCTAACAGAGTAGAGTATGGTACGGGACCATTAAAAAAAAAAGTTGCACGATGACAATAAAGAAACACACCTGATTCTGTAAGTTGACTTTCCCCAAGTCCGCTTTAATGCTGCCATGGACGTCGTACTTCAGGATTCTCTTGTCAACTGTAATCATGACTCCAAATCTTGTCCTGACAACTTTAAATCTCGGTACAACGACTTTAAATTTAGTCAGGTCATATATTTTTTTCTCATTAGGTGACCCTAATACGCTGTCATAGCAGGACCAAGGGGCTGTAAAAACAAATAAATTATATAGAATCCCATCATACATATTTCATACACAACGGAACTCCATATGCTTCTCATACTGTAATTGAAAGTACAACATTTAAAAGCGATTGCAAACAGAGTTAAAGAGATCTAAAAGCGAAGTAAATTAATAAAACACAGCTTACTAAAATTACTAAAAGAGCGTACAGTGCAATAATTTTTTTTAAAAACTGGATTTAAATGCATCTACACCTTATTGGTATATTTGGAATCTTTACTGATTCATATTATTCACTCTGATAAAGGAAATCAGCATTTTGGGGACCATATTATACACAGTTCAAAGTACAGAGGAAAAAAATGCTTTTTAAGGATGTTTTTGAGGTGGGTGTATTATACACGGGTAAGAATTTGACTCTTGCTGGAATTTTATCATTATTACTAAGTTAGCATATATGGATTTAATTGCGCCTTACAAATTTAACCCAGGTTATGTTGCTTCTCTAGGAATCTAACTCCGTCATAAACTGAAGACTCACTGTAAATAGATTGTACAGGTGCAGTTAATGAAGTGTTCCATGAATACATGAAAATGTTCCCTAACACTGTATACAACACTGTATTCTGATTTGTCTTTTTAGTGGCCCATGTCCAACTACTTAAGATTTAAGATTTCTGGCCTCCACTGTCTGTTGTTATTGTGGGGGATCAGCGATACCAGTACCCCCACCAAAGCTATTTGGGAAAGAGAAGGGGTCAGAAGCTGTGGATCTAATTAAAGCAGCCTGGGATTTCCATTGAATGCAGAGAAGCCTTCAGGGCTCGTAGTGATGCAGCGCCCTGAGGACAAGAGCCCCAAATGGGCCCCCTCTATCTGTAGACGTAGTTCGGTAATTCATTCATTAGGAATACAGTGTCACCTTGCTCCCATGTGACCACGTGTGCAGAGTAGTGTGTACTGTCAATGAGTCTATTTGTGTGTTCTGTTCAGTTGGGAAGTTATACAAGATGCAGCTGGGTTGTCTGTCCAATCAGTGCTCGCAGGCTCCCCTCGCTCTGCTTCTACAAGAAATTAATAGGTGGCAGCATCGATGCGTTAAATTACTTTGCATTGGACACTGCAGACAACCCGATTATTTATTCTTTTATATGCTCCATATTAGAGCAGCGGCCTTCTGCTTTGCTATTGTTTTTAAATTAGATCTTGTTTCCCAGTGCAGCATAAAAAGCAATCACATTAATGTTTTAGTGTCCCATGAATGGATATTAGGTGTCCTATTTACAAATAATGACATATTTGAATTGTGAATTAAAACATATCATCCTTGAAAAATTTGGTAAATAATATGAAATTAGTTATATTGTGGTTGGTTTTGAAGTGGTACAGGATCACACAGCATCAGAAAAATGCTTGGTTTTACGCTACAGCAAAGTAAATAATAAAACATTTTAAATGAATGCCAATCAAAATTGAGCATTATACAGTATACTGTAGTGCAGGGGTCACCAACATGATGCCCGTGGACACCAAGTAGCCTCCCAAGGACCACATCAGTAGCCCAAAGGCATGTTCTAAAAATACCTTCCAGTGATGGGACATTGTGATTTCTGAGGAATGTTGTAGAAGTGATCATTTGAATTTTTTTTTAACAGTGCTGAGATTATGAGAAATGATAAGGTTGCATATGAATGTGTTTTCTTATTATTGTGTGAAATCACAAAGATTAATGTCTTCACATACATGAATATAATTATTATTTTTTAAGTAATAAAATATACTACGAACCTTATTAATGGTAAATTGGGCAAATTTGTTATTTTCAGCACTTCAGAATAAGTACTCAAGAAGTAACTCTGTTTCAAAAAGGTCGGTGACCTCCTTCTGTACCTTGAAAACAAAAACACATACTATTATTTTGTCATGTTTGGGTTCTGTTTTCCTTGTGTGTTCTCCCTTGGTCTTGTTAAGTGTGTAATCCTGCCCTTCCTCGTGTGAACCAATCAGTGCCCTCAGCCATGTTCAATACCATTTTTTTTTTTAGACCGATAGTCAAATCTTCAGTACTCACCGATACCGATGCCATTAGTACTTTTGATACATACAATATCCACACAAAAAATCAGACAGATTTTTTAAAGACCTATATATCCCAATTATTAAATTATAAAATTTCCTTAAAATTGCTTGACAATGGCAATTATATTCTTTCAATTTGCTCATAAAAGTAATTTTGCATAGAGCACACAATAAAATGAATATCAAAAAAATAGATAAATTTTTTAAACAAATATTCCAGTGGCCAGGAAAAAAAGTCCTAATCAAAATATGTGGTTATACAACTTCCTTTTAAGGAATACAGTAGAGCTGCAACTATAGAGTATTTAAATACTCAACTGAAAATTTTATCAAGTACTGAAGCACTCGGATTAAATGTATTTTTGCTTGGATAAAGAGTAATTAAAGTTTTTTTTTTTAATCACGATTATTTTTTTCAAATTGAACACTTACATTATACGCCAGGGTAGTGATTGTGCATTTATGAATTTGGAGCAGTTGACCATTAGTAAAAAGGGAAATTTAATTTTAAAGGCATTTTTTTTACAGGTTAAAAAAGAAAAAAGAAAAGAAGAAGCTTGTGATGAATCTGCAGACATGAAACACATTGGGAACTGGAGTACCGCCCTACAGGCCACATCTTAAATCGGGAGCCAGTTGAAACGTGAGTTGTAACGTAGCAGCCTTCACATCACGCTAAAATAACATATACACATGACAACCAGAAAAAAGATTCCCCCGCACACTAACAGAACTTCACTCAATGAGTTTATTTGAGGGGAACAACGCGTTTCACGTCATCAGGTTAGCCTCAAATTTTTGTTGTTTCCCTCAAATAAACTCATTTAGTGAAGTTCTGTCAGTGTGCGGGGGATTCTTTTTTATGGTTGTCATACACGAGCTCCTGCTGCCCACCAGCACCTGACCATTAGCGGCTGTGCATAGACACTTCTTAATTGATTAACATATACACATAATCATGTATCGTATAGTTCGCTCCATTCATTGCGCCTTGGGCGCAAATGCGGCAACTTACCCCACGGCAGCCGCGGCCCGGCCTGGACCAGGTTGAGTGGAGGTGGGAGTGGACCATGACGGCGGCGGAACCACCACCTGCTCGCCACAAGCACCACTGCCGGTCGTTTTTTATTAATGGTCTTACTCAAAGGCTTTGGGATGAAATTTCCTTAGTCACAATTTGGTAAATTCTATTAATAATTTGCCACAAATCTATATTATTGGTCAGTCCAAATTACTGACCAATCTAAGGATTTGAAAATGGCTTGCTCTTTTTAACAATGTTAAGGATTAAGGGTCTCTCCTGAGATGTGATGATTTTGGAGGTACGAGGATTAACATTTTCTGTATAGGATTATGTTCTGTATATAAAATAATTATTAAAATAATAATTGGTTAAAAAAAATAAAAAATAAAACCAATTCTTTGTGTTTTGTGAAGAGGGTTAAGGGGTGTGTGTGGGGGTGTTTGTGTGGGGGTGTGTGTGTGTGTGTGTGTGGTGGGGGGGGGGGGTTCACAGTCAGCGGGAATCTCCTTCAAACCCCTGCTGCTGCCTGGGAAAGCATCGCCTCATGCTGCCTCTGCACATATGCATGTCATGTGGTGTCAGCGCTAAGGTGCTTGCTGATGTTATTGGGCCTGATGGTAGCATATTCCCTGCTGATAGCTATGATTGCTATGCTCAGGTAAACTGTGTGTGTGTGTGTGCCTTCTGAGCCCGCCCTTCACTTTAAGGTCCATGCCCGAGTTGACTGCTTAGCGCACCGCACCTACGCAGGTGTATGGTAAGGATTCAACATGGCAGCTACAGGTTTATGAGGGTGACTCCCCTTTTGTCTGCTCTATTTCACCTGGTTTGACACCCCTACAGCTTATTCACCTAACTCTGTCTTTTTTCCATGTGGCTGGACTTGTAATAGGAGAG
This sequence comes from Leptonotus elevatus, assembly GCF_054856555.1. NCBI lineage: Eukaryota > Metazoa > Chordata > Actinopteri > Syngnathiformes > Syngnathidae > Leptonotus > Leptonotus elevatus. The sequence goes on from NC_141259.1 coordinate 2,012,777, forward strand.
CGTTGACTCACCTATCATGCTCCATTTTCCCTCAAGAAGTTGTATTTGAATACATGTACAGTGGAGAAAATGTTAGTAGAATACAAAAAACAATGTCAGGAGTTGAAGAACAATTATACTTTTGGACATGTATGTTGTTGATATTATGACTCAATAACCCCTTTTACGCTGGCTGTATAGTAGAGCCAACATTCTTGTCTGTGCCTTACAAACAAACCTCCACATATTATCATCTGTGGGCTCCCTGAGCTTTTCAATCCGTCCAGCACGAGATCTCGAGGACCAGAGAAGGAGTTGGTTTATCTGGTGTCGGTTGTAATTCACATGTACCAAGTTTGACATTGCACTGGGCACAATCACCAAACGCAGGTGATGCCGAGTCACTGATAAATAAAATAAACTAGTGATTCGCAGAACGGCCATGTAGAAGCTGGAAGTAGGGCTGGGCGATTTTGCCTAAAAATAAAATCTTCGATTTTGTAACAAAAAAAATCGATTTATGATTTTTTCCCCGATTTTATATTTTTATTATTATTTTTACATAAACCAAGAACTTAAAAAGTTTTGCTTTTATTTTATCAGTTAACAAAAGTAACCATATTTCTTCCTTTGGAATCAATGGGCAAAACTTCTACCTTGAATCAAATACTTCTGGAAATGTAAATCTAAGTGTTGATAAAGTAGAAAAGTATAACTTTTTGTCAACTTTGTTTTAAAAGCTAAACAGTGCTACTTGTGTCCCTCAATATGACACAAATAAACATTACATTTTGGCTTTAATGTAGGAACCGAGGTCTGAGCTTGTCATCCCCTCCAACTGTCTGCTGATTTTACAAGTACAAGTACTGTTATGTGAATTGAGGTGGCTGTTTTGACAATTTCCTTTTAGCGTTATTTGATTGGCCAGTCCTCGGTGTAAGAAAGTCTTGGCCTGCCGTAAATTGGCTATTTTACCGTGATTAGTCTGCTTCACTGAGTTCACCCCTTTCTTTAGATCTCTTTGTTTTGTCACTAAAAATAGGCCATTATCAGCATTACCAGCCCACTATTCTACATTTCATAAGGATTTTATGTCGCAGAAGACACAGAGGCTGATAAGCGTCACAGGCACGGCAAGTCAAAGTAAGCTTGTCTTTCATACCAGTAAGTGCTTGCAAGGCTAGTCCGTCTTGACGAGAGAGCGTACATGTTGCAAATACGCAGCGACATAAACGTGCACATTTGTGCTATTAACATAAGCTTGTGAATGTTTATAAGCAATCAGGATAAAAATATCTAATTTACAGCAGGCTAAAGATTTCCTTGCTCCGGCGATTGACTAATATTGGAGCCGTTCAGAGCAAAAATATCGCGAGCATTTGAATTGCCAGTCACAGCAAAATAACCACTGCCTAAACAAATGGCGTGGCTTTCTCCAGTTTTCAGCAAGTGGTGAAATCGAGTCTTCCTCATTGTATACATGGGTGCCATATCATTAACGAGGTGCAACGTGTCCGCGTTGGTGATCGCTCTTATTGTGCCCCTTTCTTGTCATACGTGCTTCCTTGTGTAAATGACTCCTCCACAGTAACATAGTAAACTGTTTTTTTTTTTTTGCGGGAGTTTATTTGCTGTTGTTGAGTTCCTCCCGTATGGAGTGTGTGAGGACACGACTGGCAGAGTTAACGCTACGAAAGCCTGGGCGCGACGCAACGAAAGGGGGAAAAAACATCGACGTTATAATTTTTTTTAATCGTTCACAACAAAACACTCAAATTAATTTTAAAAAATCGATTTATCTCCCAGCCCTAGTTGGAAGTACATATTTTACGTTACGCTCCTGTGATGGGATGGCGTAGAGAGACTGTTCATTGAGTAGTTTGTTCTGTGGCCATACATTATTTTAAAATTATTTTTAATTGTATGGTTACAAAAAGGTCAAAGAACAAATATGTGTTTCCATTTAATACAGGTTAAAGGAGGCAGAAACAATCCATGCACTGCTGGCAGTGAGTGCCTCTAAGGATGAGATTTTACTCTGTAGTCTGCAGTTTCCACTTAATATTTTCATCAAAACTGATTTTTCATCTGTTGGGCTATGAAACATTTTTCGGGAAAAGAACGATTCGAGTTTATTCGGGACTCAGTCGTTGACGTGAACGAGAATCTCGAGTGCTGATGATAGCCCCGAGTCCAGGCGATGAACGTATTTGCAAATACATTCAAACTTACTTAATATGTTCTTTTTTTTCACATTTTTCTTCCACATAATACCACAGGGTATTCATGTGCAATAATTATGGGGAAAAAAATGACATAACAACTTCAGACATAATAAAACCATACAAATTATGAATAAAGATGTACTTAATTTTCAAAAGTATTGGTATAATGTAGCCCAAATGCTAGTTTTTTTGTTTGTTTGTTTGCTTTGCGCATGCACAAGACGTACTCTGTGGCATTATGGGAATTTTTTTTAAACGTTTTTAGCATTTATCCTACAAGAACATACTTGCAAATATACGTTCAAATGAGCTTGCTAGTCAAAAATGTTTGCTCCACATTTGCAGTTACATGCTTCCGAGAGCTTCAACACGAACAGTCGGTTGTCATATTCTGAGTAGTGTTACGAAGGTAACGACGCAGTGCCGTAAAGTGTCTTGGTGTTGAAGTGTGTTATCCTAAAATGTCTACGATGAATACAGTAATATTTAGCACACAGTTATTGCCTGTGTATTATTGGACAAAAATCTGCTGATGAAGTGTCACTTTGCATCACTGCCCTTGTTTCATTTCATGGGCCTGCTGCTGGTATGAATCTTTCAGGCTAGCTGAAGCTAGCAACATGAGGCTAACCCCAATATAAACCCTTTTGAGTTGAAGTCGTTGGCCCCTGGTCGCTTTTTTTTTTTTCTTTCTTGCGTCAGCACAACATCCCATTCCTGTCACCATTGTTTCAGTGTTAAACGTGTTTTAATCCGAAATGAGGAGCAGAAGATTGTCAGCAACACAAAATGTTTAATCGAAAAATAATTAAATAGATTTACCAGTTAGATTTCCTTGAGTGATTTAAAAATGTTCTCGGATTGTCTCATATTTTAGAAGCAAGATGTAGGCATTTAGGAGCACAGTTTCGAGCCCTACAATTTTATTATGATGGACTTGTGTCAGGAGTAGCCAAAGTTATTGGTTTCATTTAGTTTTTCTCCATAGGTTTGGCACATTTCTTGAAACTGAGATGACATTTTAAAAACTGCAAGCTCATTTGGCCAAACACTTACATTTGTGCACAATCAGTTCATTAGCAAAAGTACATATCTATCCCAAAACTGCTCACACATGCTTCACTCCAAGTTCCTTTTCCCAAACAAGGAGTCGGTAAAGTCACAACTGCAAAGATCTTTCTCAATTATTTTGGCTCATCTGCATTCACTTAGTTATTTTGCCAAAAAGAACTTGGATGATTTTGCACAACTCTTTGGATCATCTGCAAAAGCTCATATCTCTCCCAAAACAGCTCACCTATGTGTCAAAATCAAATTTCTATCTCATACAAGTAGTCAGTGCCCCCAAAATGCATCGTCCCTTTGGCATTCTGTGAGCACCACGAGTCAAAATCATTAGATGTTTTCTCACAACAGCTAACAAAATACAATTGTATATAAAACTGAGGGGGGGACAAAGGATTTTACTTGAGCAGTATTCAAAGTTTGCGGTTTGACATACTCACAGTCAAGGAAATTGCAACAGTTTTTATTCACACAAAGTTACTTACACATTAGAGTGCAACAAAAGAAAGTGTAAGTCAAATTCTGTATATTCATGAAAAACTAAAAACTAATAACTAAAATCATATCTCGCAAACAGCGTGAATGGAGAACCAACTAGTGTAACACTTTCACTACACAGTAAATTCGCAGCACTTTTATCACTCAAAAGAACGGCTCCACGCTGAAAAAAAAAACTTTTACTGGAATAACTTGATTGTGACTTTTTCCTTCTACTCTCTAATGTGGCTACAACTTAATAGTGAATTAGACCGCGTTGAACCACACTGCCCCTCAGTGGCCAAACCCGGTACAACATGAACAGCGCTCCAAATAAAGGCACACACAAAGGCAAGACAGTATCAAATAATTTAAATGAAATCGATTTTGGGATATTTAAAATCGATTCTGAATCATACTAAATAAGAATCGCAATTTTTATAAGAATTAATTTTTTGGCACACCCCTACTAAAGTCAAAGTCAAATTTACTCTACAGAATTTACTGTGCAGTCACTATCGTCACCTTCCTCCTCTTGACCATCCATACGCTGCTCTGTTTGGCCAAAGGTTTTCATCCACGTCGCAATGCAGCGGGGGGTGGGGGGGCAAATGGCGTGAATGTCTCAACCATCCTCTACACTGCATGATCCCCTGTGATATACTGCACTAATTTTGACAATTAAACAGATGGTTTTGCATATTATAACTTACACACTGAAATCCTGCTGACATGTTTTGGAGAGGAAAGCCATTAGACTGAAAAACAACTAATCCAGTTCTATCAGCAAGATCTATTCATTTGGAAAATGTGCTAAATGTGGGCACATTGTGCTAACTGTAGGCTAAATGTACACAATAATTTGAACAGATCCACTCAGGCAATTGAGACATGTACTAAGACATTGGCAATTTGATGAAAGCAATGAGAAATGCCATCCAGTCGGCACCAACAGTAAGGTCGTATTGGGATTTGTCCATTGTATTTTGAAAATGTCATCTCGGTTTCAAGAAATGTGCCAAGCCTAAAGAGAAAAACTGTAATGTAACTTTTTGAATGGCCACTAAGAATGTTAAAATGGTATTTAAAATGTCTGTTCAGCACAGCTTTTATGATGGCGACAATTTAATCTGGGAACAATTTCTATTTGCATCATTTCAGTGGAAAAAATATGTACAAAAAAATGATATAATAATTAAAAAAAAGACATGCAGGGGATGGTTGTCAAGAAAGATGTAGCCTACTATCTACAGCTGATCCCATAAAGGTGCAGGGAATCTTAATTACAAAGAGCAATGGCTTTGCTGGCTCCACTTGTATTAAAAATATATTTTAGTAATACTCAGTGTCATTTCAAATGACATTTGGTAGATCTTCCACCCATGGGAGTCGCTTCTTCTGACACACGGCTAAAATTTTGCATTCGTCCGGCATTCTGTAATTTATTGCATCTCATCTGTCCACGCTTTTGATTTATATATTGATTTGAAAAATAAATAAAACTTGATAGGAACCTACACTGCAGTGCAGTGATGGACTGTGTCGACACGCCGGAGAAGAGATATGAAACATTGGGAGGAAATTAGATATTATGCCCTCAAGACAACTGCAGCCAGCAGCACATTCATTATTGGTGGGATATTTATTATTAAGAATTCCTCTTCATGAGTGACTGCTGTGGAATATTTCGCCCCCTACTTAGGCTATATAAGTCAGGCGTGTGAACATTGCACACGTGTGTTTGCATGCTCGCAAAGCAAATGCTTTGGTTGGCCGCATGTTGGACTCACAAGCACAATGCTCTGGGTGCAACTGAAAAATACATGGCACTCTTGGTCATACGGCGCACTCTCTCACTGTTGAGTCAATTTGTCAAGCTGACAGGAGCACATTCACAACAACAGCTAAACAGCTGTTAATAAAAAAACTGAACTTGCCAGGACTTCTAACCACATCTCTGCTCCAATTTTAATCACAGCGCAGTGAATTTCAAACAGCAATAAGGGCCGCTGTCCAAGCCTGTAGAATTTCTAGCTCATTTCCAAACACCACACAGTTCCCCTCCACCATCCTCCTCCTCCAGCTCCTCCACTCGATTTCGCGTCAATTACGTTTTCTCCTGATCACTTTACAGCTTGGCAGCACCTGCGCTAATTGTAGCGGTCGACGGTCGCTGATATGTTTTGCATCCTTAACACAATTTTAAAAGGGGTGTGGAGAGAATGGGAGGGGGGAATGACAGATAAACATCTAGCCCAGGGGCTTTTGGGTACGCGCGGCTCAGCCTAGCAGATGGCCATCATATTATATAGGGAAAAGTTTCTAACAGAAAAGCAGCTAGGGTGTGGGTGGGTGGGGTGTAATGAATCTGAGGTTGTAGGAGGAGGAATAACGAGGTAAGTAAAGAAGGTAGGATAGAAGGATGGATGGAAGGAAGCAACTACTTTTGCATATACTGCAATAATATGCTAGGGAAAATCTTTTGCGCAAACCCTAAGAAAATATGTGTTGATTTCTTATTTATCCTCTCACTACTGTACCCTAAAATTATGTTATTCCCCTGCCATTCTATACCTTATCATTTTTATATTGCATTTTATCATCATCATCTTCACTATAAGTGTTTGTGCTTATTGCTGAATGGCAAGGTTCCAGCATTTCTTTATGCATTGTATAACCGTGTTATCAATAATGTACGCTTCACAAAACAAGTTTGTACTTGCATTTTGTGTGTTTCATTATTCAAAATTTCACACACAAAAATCTCAAAATTGTTTTAGGATTTTCACGCCAAAGGACAACATGTAACCCAATAAAGCCAAACGTATCATATTTAATACAAGACATTTTACTATTTCATGAGTATAATATATATTTTTTCCCATTAAATCCCTGATGTATATCGGACACATGCATTGCACGGACAATCCATTAGAGGGCAGAATCACCCAACTGATGGGTTTTCCAGCGACCTTGCAAGAGACACCTAGGAGAGAGTGAAATGTTCTTTTGTATTTTTTGAAATACTAAATATACTATAATACTAATAATAGGTTTCATATGCATGTTATTATATTTTTGACATTTATAATGTACGAATTTAAAGCACTGTGACCAGATGTAGGCTATCAAATATGACACAATTCAAAAGTCATATGTGGAAGTTGATTTAAAAAAAAAAACTAATTTTTTGTTTGTTCGAAAGGACCAATAAATACTCTATTTTAAAGAATCAGAATTGTCTCTCAAATATTTCACGGTTCAGGCTTTATAGGTTAACTTAGATTGTAGTTCTCTCTATTTAAATATGCCACTTTAATTACTGGTATTTTTTTCTTCAACATCCATCCATCATCTACTTCTTATTTGAGGTCGGATCGCGAGGGCAGCAGCTTTAGTAAGGATGCCCAGACTTCTCTCTCCCCAGCCACTTCAACCAGCTCCTCCGGCAGGATCCCAAGGCGTTCCAGGGCCAGCCGAGAGATATAGTCTCTCCAGCGTGTCCTGGGTCGTCCCCGGGGCCTCCCGCCGATGGGACATGCCCGGAACACCTCTCTAGGGAGGGGTCCAGGAGGCATCCGAACCAGATGCCTGAGCCACCTCAGCTGGCTCCTCTCAACGCGGACGAGTTGCGGCTCGACCCCGAGTCCCTCCCGGATGACCGAGCTTTTCTCACACTATTTCTTCAACATTCTACTTTCCAAACCTTTATATGGGTCAAATTGACCTGCAACATAATAAAAAGACTAAACAATCACAAATAAAACACGTTAGTCAAATGTGTAACAAAATGATTGCCCAGAAACAACCTTGCTCCTGACCAAGTATCCATTAACACAACTACGTATTTCAACTTTGCCTTACTTTCAATAGTACAAATGTTTCTCCAAGCAAAAACATATTTATGCAAGGGGCACACCGGTCTCCACATTTTGCCCAACATGTACTGTAAGTGGAAGGTGTGTAAATAAAAGCATTGGACTCCTTTCGAGCAGTGGTGACATTAGGAGACAGAAGGTTCTTCCGATTGGACAGTGTTTAGCTAACTGCCACCTAGAGACTTGGCTTGCTTGTAAATAAGCTTCTAAGCGCACTTAGTTTTAGTGTGGATGTGTTTGTTTTGTTTGCCTACATGGAGTCGTGGGAAATAGTAGTTTTAAAAAGTTTTAAAGTCTATGTGTAGACAAGGCCTAAAAAAAGAGGTTTGCACCACTTAAAGATTGTCTGTTCCATGGGAAGACTGGCTGGCCCATAACAATTTTCTTTGCCACTGGGTGAACAACTCGTTGGTCTGCAGGGTGGTCATTCGACAGCCACACCTGGCAACAACAACCCAATTGTGAATCTCCTAGGGAAAATATCCAGATACCTTAATAGGAAGACTACACAAACTGAAGTCTAAAAACTGAATTGAAGCAATTTTGATTAAAAATGTCTTCCACAAAAAAAAGCAGTTTAGTTGCCTTGATTCCACCTTTGCGAATTATCACGACCTGCATGACCAAGAATATAAACAGATGTAGCAAAATTATGGATTTCCTAACATATGTTGTACACCCAGTTCAGTCAAGGCTATGAGACACGTGTGTGTGTGTGTGTGTGTGTGTGTGTGTGTGTGTGTGTGTGTGTGTGTGTGTGTGTGTGTGTGTGTGTGAGTGTGTGTGTGTGTGTGTGGGTGTGTGTGTGTGTGTGTGTATAGGTGCTGGTGTGTGTGTAGCAAGTCTGGATCAAAGGAACTATAAAAGCCACCTTGCCCTCCTCTGAACCTATAATGAACGGGCTGCCAGCCCTCTCTACTGTGGCTATCCGAGGTCATAGCACATTATACAGCAGTCTATTTCCTGGGGATGATGAGCTCTGGACACTTGCCATTATTTATTAGAAGAGGCTGCAGCTAAGTGATCCCACAGGTTGAATTGGCCTGGTTACCTGGTGGGATTTGTGTGTACGTGTGCGGTGGAAACAAAACTGAAACCAGCGATTAAAAAAAGATGGCACTATCCTTAATATAACAATGTATGATGAATTGAAACAAGCTCACTGAGAACATACTACTACAACTACGCCTACTATCAAATATGGTGAATGAATTGCATTATTATAATTATACCAATAACCTTTAGAGGGAAATATTTAAATGTAATACTGAAGGGGGTGCATTAACTCAAATTAAGTTTGTATACAAGCAAACAAATTATCCTGCTGACCCCAGCTATCCTGCAGACATCACAACATAAATTAAAGTGTCTGTCCAACACAATAAAAAATATGGACATTAATGGAAAGTAAATTCTCCATGTTGAAAAAGGAGGTCAGCCTGCATTGGTGTAGGTGTGTTCTCTTGGTGTTCCAAGACAAATGATGTGCTTTGCCTTGGGTCAACTGGGCTTTCCCCCATCCAATAATGACCTTTCAGGGAGGTGAATAGCCGTTCCCACAGTGATGAAGCAGCACTATGAACACCACATCAGGGGCGTGTTTATTGCCGCACTAATTTTTAATACGGCAACACGACCCCTCGACCTCTAATGGATTGTTTCACTGTTCATCTGTCAACAAAGCTTTCCCATTTTGGTGATCGTGTCAAGCAGAACCAAGCAGTGGTCTGCAGCTAAATACAAATCTACCAGGCTCATGTGCAGCTAACATATGCAAAGTGGTGCAAGTATATGCCGGTTCCCACGTCAAGAATCTGACGGTGATTTAGCACAGACGCTGAATTGGGAAAAAATTGACAAGGAAAAAAAATTGATGAACTAAGCATTAACGTCAAAAACTTTGTCAATCCGTTAATGACGAACGGTCCTTTTGTTGACGGACTGACGGAAAAGACGCCCACCTCTGAAACGTCTCTCAAGCAGAGTTGGGAATAACATCGCGAATAACGGCGTTGCAATCATGTTATGCAATAAACATGGTACAACATCGCCACCTGCATTGTGTCACATTGTGACACCATATAACAAGTGTGAGATGAGTGATGGTTACTTTAAATAAATAACCATACTCTCAAAATCATTGCCTTCACATCATAACGAGTAAGGAACATGGCTGGGAGGTCATTGTTGTGCGTTCCGCAGTCATGGTTTCATTAAGTGAAATGCATGAAATGTACACAATCATGCTTAAAACATTCATGGTCCAGGCGGGAACAAAAGCAGTGATTGAAATGGTTAAATATAAAGAGATTTTTCAGTCATTTTGCTTTTTATGCAAATTGATGTTGGTGACAAACGCTGTGATTGGCTGTGCTAGACAGGAAATGCAAATCAGTTGTTACTTTTGTTTCCCCTCCAGGAACCTGCCTGAGTACATTTTTTTTTCTATTTCATTAAAAAATATCAAAACACAAATCAAACAAATTGTCTGATTGGAGTTGCGTAGCGTGACGTCATCGGCCAGCAGAGATCTTCACCCAGAGGAATGATTTGCATTTTTTCAGCTAAACAGCCAATCAGTGATCTCCATTTTACACACTACACTTCAATTGAAACCGTGTCTAAAAAGCACAACGACTCTTACTACTTCACAATTATAAAACCTGCATTTTACTTAAATATGTTCCCGCTTGTATTTATAATATGTTTGTAATTTTATGTCATGAAAACCATTACGGTAATTGGTCTCACAAACAATGACTTTGGAAGTCTGTTATGCAGTGCACCGTTTCTACAACTAGGTGTCAGTAACGCATAGCACATGGAGTTCCATGCGAGCATGATGTTAAGGTTAGGTTTGAAAAAAAAAAAGTGGCCATTCCATCAATATTGACGGAATCTCAGTCAGTCTGTCAATGAACGATGCCAATGCGTACGCCCATTTCGCTGAGGGAAGTTGGGAACAACAAATGACGGATTGACAATTACAATGCTGTCCGGCTTAAAATATTGACAGATTGACGATGACGGAAGGGTGTCCTGACTGTTGACGATTGCTGAATGACGGACGCTCAAAATTCATTGACGCACCCACCTCTGTGTAAGATGAGCTAGAAATGTTATTCAATCGTTTTGGGACCATTTTGTGGTCAGCAATTACAGCATAAACATTTTGGAGGGGGTTTGTCAGTTACAGGGGGGGGTTTTACTGTATATTGTTAAACGAATACCTCTGACTGTGTCAAAAGTTTGATACCATTGTTTGTATGTTCAGATGTACCTAATAATATGGTGCGTGTAAAGTCACATCATCATCCTACATTGTAAAACTCTTATCAATACATCTTGAGTTTATTTTATTGTATAAAGTGTGATTCCTTCATCCAAACAAGTGGAGTGCAACATTCCCAAATCTAACCAAACAGAGGAGAAGATACTTTCAATTACAAAAACTGTTTTCATCCAAACAAGTGGAGTGCAACATTCCCAGATCTAACCAAACAGAGGAGAAGATACTTTCAATTACAAAAACAGTTTAAAAAAAAAGAAAAAGGGGGAAAAAATCATTTTGTGGCACATGCCATGGGACACGGGCAGGAAATAAATCCTTACAATGTAGTGCTGTTGAGGTGGGGAGCAAACAGTCACACTTCGTATAAATTATTTCCTTCCAATTTTTTTCACAAATTTCCAGTGCAAAACTGTGTGATTTGGTCTCTGGCTTCCCTTTCAAAAGTCTTCAGTGTTATCGTTCACATTGGGAATGTATTAGTGTGCAATCAAAATAAAATAAAAATAAAAAAGCCTAAAGGCCTAGATACACCAATCTGACGTCGACCAAATGTGTCTGACGCCTACCCTCTGTGGCGTCGGCCTAGACATCGGCACGTCACGTAGAAAAATTTCGTAAATACACACCGCACCGACAGACTATTATGTACCTTCAGCACATGCGCGAGAAGTAATCCCTCTCCGTACCATCGGCGGCGGTAGTCATTATTCCTAAAGGCAACCGGCAACCTCTTTACGGGGGCGGGATATAAAAACGTAAACAACACATACCGGTGTTGACAGTGACACCGGGGTAAACGCGGCGGCCAGCCAGTTGGTGACGCGAAAACGGGCACTGGTCCCCTGCTTGTTCCTGAATGCATGTACTCCGTTGTGGCGTATCCTGGACCCTGTCGACTCCTGGCTGCTACCGATCGTTGGTTCACCCGAAAAGTTTTGGCCGTGCTGCCCTCTGCGTTTGGAAGCGGTGCCGACCTCCAGCTTCTGAAGGCGCTTCCTTGAGAACGATGTCTATTTACCACATCGATCACAGCTTTAAAGCCACCTTCTTTGAAGTCATCCAAACTGTCACTGTGCTGTGCTGTGTCATTTACCGACCTCCAAAATACAAAAAGGACTTTTTAAACAACTTTGCAAATCTTCTTGCCGAAATCGTGTTGAAATATGATCATATCCTCTTTATGAGGGACTTTAATATTCACGTGTGCTGTCCTGAAAAAACATTTAAAAAGTTGAGTTGACTACTGTTTATCCGCGTTGTTACTTGCTCTTCTTGCCCCATGCGCTGACTTGCAAGCTAACAGCCAATCACAGTGATCAAATGCCCCCGACGCCTGATTCAACATGTCGAATTTGCTGGAAACACCCCTCCGACGTATTCCAACTCGATTCGACTTCACAACAGTAATTTATACACTGATCAAACGGCGCATGCCGTCGGCCCAACGCTGTCCGACTCCCGACGTCGGATTGGTGTATCTAGGCCTTAACAGCCACCCAATCCCTTTTAATAGCAGCACATCCTTCAATTTGGGGCAGTTTCTGTCTGTAACAGTTGTCTTCTGGTATAGAGAGCCCAAAAATTTCATGGGATGTCACAGTTCAGTCATGTTGCATGTGAGACTGATTGGTGGCAAAATAATGCAGATCCTTGGCTCGATGTTGATTGTATGAGGTTCAAAGCCTGTGACGGGATCCCTCGATGGGTGCCTCTCATACATTTTGTGAGAGAAGTCTGACTTTCTTTTTCCTCAGCAGCCAGTTCCAAAAGTCCTTGATTGAGGAAAGCTTCATTTTCTCACGGTTTTTACTGTAAACATTCAAGAAGATGCCAAAGAGCACGAGAAGGCCACCCCAGACGTACCTGTGTGAGGGGGTTGGGGGCGAGTTTAGAGGGGGTGATAGATGGTTAATATTCTTCAGTGACGACAATGTCACCTGTGTAGTTACATGAGACAGTTGTTTTGGTTTTATTATTTTGTCGATTAATCGATGAATTAAAAAAATATATTAATGTCCACTCCTATATTCAAAAACATTTCTAATTGACAGTGCATAAAATGCACAAACACAAACTCATATTCGGTTACTGGTTTGGTCAGTACAATGTATCATAGTTTTCTCAAGTAAATGCAGATGAACTGCTATACTATGACTCTCAGTATTATTCTTGTTCAGTGTTTTGTTTAATGCCTGTTTAAAGGGGACTACTGAAAAGGCGCTCTAATTTTTAGTGGTAAATGTTATAAGAATAAAATATGAGAAACGCAGGTTTATTCTTTATTTTAGATTCATTGACATAGCAACAACTAGAACGGAGGATGGAAGGCTAGTAGTTGATTAGGTATTGTAAACAGAAGTGACTCGATGGACCATTGATTGTAAATAATTTAAAAAATTAAAAAATATATATTTTTTTCTTTAATCGTGATTTCACACGAATCATTCTAATTGTATGTCAGCTTTTATCGATTGTTAAAAGGCCTACATTATTTAGATATTTGCAATTATTACTGTTTAATGATGGACTTTTTTGTTGTTGTAATTTTTAACGTTTAATGATGGACTTTTTTTCTGTCTGAGTTTGAACGCATCTCACAGCTCGCCAAACGTTGTCATCATTTCCGCTCCTGTTAGTGGCTAATTGTGGTTAAGTTAAGTGGTTAAATGTTGTGTTGAGTAGTAGTCAAGAGGACGAGTCAAGCTAACCGCCTTGAGCCGCGTCGCCCCACCACGCGCTGTGAGGATTTCGAAATACAAGGCAATTGCATTGACGTCAAAGTATTAGTTGGGATGTTTTTATTTTGAAGTTGGCCTTAGCAGCACCAACTGGACTATTTTGTTTCTTTTATAAGATAGTTTTCAGCAGCTGTATCAGCGACGTAAAACCGATTTATAACGTCTTGACCAGGCCATCGGCCGGTTCAAGACTGATTCATTAGTCCGTGCCGGTGCACTCGCTTCATTTAACTCAAAACTGGATTTTTGGTTCAAATTGTTTTTTTTTGTTACACCCCCTAGTACTTACCGATAAACTTGGGAGCTACCTGAGCTTTTTGTTAGGAATCTAAAAAGATGTCTATCGTCTAAGATTAACAAAAAATAAAAAACAAAAGTTCAATAAACATGCTTAAAGACATTTCAAAATAGTTAAAATGTTGACGCTAATATTTTCCCCCGCTCTTTTTACTGAAAATGAATATCTGCTCAAAAAATATCGGTTACCGGCTTCCTTGACTACTAATAATCAGTATTGATCCTGAAAAAAACATATTGTTCTATCTCTAAATCTTAACTCATGTTGGTCATGTGATACAGTGCAGTTCTACAATTTTACATATGGCGAATACAATTTGATAGTTTTTTTTTTTTTGGTGTAAGCATTGCATCCCATCAGTAGCTCTCTGACTGTGTCAATCAAAACATTGTTATTAACGTTGATTGGATCTCATTAATGACCAAAGAGTTTAAAGTAAATTCTGCAAGCAAAAAAAAAAAAAAACTTGCAGTAAGCTTGTGAATGTATTGCCATTGTGTATGAGAGAAATCATGTTAGCAGTACAATATATGACCTTTTTCACAGAGCCGATGAATAAGTGCAGCAGTGAGAGTCATAGATGGAGAGACAGAGGAGTGGAGTACAAAAAAGGTACAGCAAATGGACTGAGGACATGAAAATGAGGGTCAGGAAAG
>NC_141259.1:2679884-2734884 GCF_054856555.1 Leptonotus elevatus
GCCTCTACTTTCCTGCCACATGGGTGTGTGTCACGTGACGTCCGGATCTCTGTTAGCTCAATAACTTTCTGTCCACTGTGTGCATCTGAAAATAAGGTTTGTGTAGAAACATGGAAGGCCGCAAAAAAAATTGTTTTTCAGTTTACCTATTTTTAAAGTCGACGTATCCGACTTGGCTGACTGTTTTTCCAAGCCCTAATATTATGTAATATGATCAGTATGAGTTGTCACCCACCAAGACCTTGGTGCGTGATCAGTGTGCCCAGTCTTGTAGGACAGTTGCTGTTCACTCCTGGTTTGCTCTCAAATTCTCTAGATCGACAGTTCTCTGTTGTGTAATGATTATGGAAGTTATTGATTACATGGTATTTTTTGCATGGAATGCTCAACAATGGTATTGGCTTTTGAACCCCATCCTCCCTATCTCCCCTCCTCTGCCTCACCTTGTGATTACAGTTCCTGTCCTTCGTTTGTTTTACTGACCCTACCTCCACCCCTCTCTCGATCTATTCTTGAGTTTTAGCGCCTGCCTTGCATGCCAACAGAGGGCCCTTCAGGTTTCCTGTTACTGTGCATGTGAACAAACTGTGTTTAACCTAACAACTGGCTGCATATCTGAAATAGCATTTGCCCCCTGTTTTAGTGCCGGAGACTCATTTCGCTTCTCTCCCTCTTCCTTGCTCTTTCCATCTAAAGAGAAAACTGGCAAAGGTATTAAATACTAAAGTGATTGGCCTTTCATAAAAAAGTATTGTTATGCTCTTACTGGTCACAGTAGCACTGTAGCCAGTGGCTAGATATGTGATTAATAGTGTGATGCATATCATAATTCCATCCATTTGTCTGCTTTCATTTAGATCATGCCACTGTCAAGGAGATGGTTGCGCAGCTTGTAAAAGCATGCGTCCCTGTTTACTAATGATGTCATTCGTCTTAACTATCAGTTCCATTTTTAGCCACGTGGGGGCAGCAGAAATACGTGGGGAAATTAATGCACTGTCAGTCTGTCACCATTTATTTACGGTGAATGTGCATACAGGCCTGGTACAGTCCTGTGAGCAGAGCTTTAGCAACTCTAAAGAGGACTACTAGTATTTATTTCTGGCTCTCAATAGCAGTGGAGTCAATGTTGCACCGTAGTCTGTGTGAGAGTTTTATTTTGGGTTCGCAGAACAAACTCATGTAACAGATTTAAGAGACATCGTAGTGATAATTTCCCCAAAACGCAATAACGCCTGAAAATGTAATAAAATTGGCGCTTAACTCAATCATAATCTATTATAACCCAAAACTGTAATAATTTCACCAATAATTTTAATTAAAAAAAATCCTGAATGATATTGTAATAACATTTTTACCGATAATTATGAATGTTAGGGATCTATTTATTTATGGGTCTTTTTTTTTTTTTTACATATTATGTAATATATGTATATCATTTTCAGTCCAAAGTTCTACAATTTTGTGTTTCAAAAATCCGAGACTGTTATGTGTTAAAATTGAGTGGTAAAATTTTCATGTTACATTTTTCTGAGTTGATTTCAACCTCCAAAGCGCATTTCTAACTGATTTGAATTATTTAAATGGAGGTCTGTGTTTTGTTGGAGTTATTTGACAGAGTTAATTTATTTAATGTTAAACCAACTCTGCAGAGTTAATCAAAGCAAGCTCCGCTCACTTGTTCAGAACTGCTGCAAAAATTTCTGGGAGTACTGTTACAGTTAAATGTACCTGTTTTTTTTATTTTTTATTTTTTATTATATAAGATTGTTATGTTAAGGTTTATTGTTAAACAATCAAGACATTGAAACTTTTAAGTTCACTTTTACATCAGAGTTTTAGTGTTGTTAATGTAATAAGGTATTACATTATCGGTAAAAAAAAAAACATTTTCATGAAATTATTACATTACAGGTTGCTTCTGGCATCCATACTGTCACTGGACACACTCATGACTGTCTTCCTTAGAATTATTATTATTATTATTATTTTTTATATATATAATTTTTTTTTTTTTTTTTTTTTTTTTTTACTCTTCCCACTGATGAGAACCAAAATTGTCTCCACCCTAGATGTCATTTTCATCTGCTTTATTTTGGTAACCAGTCAAACTTGTCATTTATCAAAGTTTTATTAGTTATCGTTCCAGCGTGTGTCTACGTGTGACTGTTGACATCAAAAGCACAATATGGATTTATCTCAATTAGGGACACGAATCGTTGACTATATTGTAAATGTCAAAGGTACAAGTTAGCGTAATTTCTTTAGCTTGTTTCCATTGTTGAGAAGAGTGACTTTTCACCAGAATGTGTCTGTTTTTAACCTTCAACAAAAGGAAAACCATAACATTACACATCTTAGGGGACTTTTAGATGCATGCTCAATTTGTCAGTGTTTGTATTTGTCGCTTCATATTTGCTTCCAGTATTTCGAAGCATTTTTTTGTTATTCTAATTTTTCTGTCTCTCTTTCTGTCTGTCTCCTTAACATTAATCGTTGTTCTTCAACACCACATCCAAAGACTACCAACTTGGCTTGTGTAAACACAGTTCATGCAAAAACTACCTAAAAGGCGCGTTGTGTGTGTGTGTATGTGCGTGCGTGCGTGTGTGTGTCTCATGAAGGGATATTTTGATCTAGATGGGAACCTCTTCCTTATTTTATTCCTGTCTTGTCTGCTGTTATTGCTGTTTGGTTGCACTGAGCAGATGTGATGCCCAGTCACAGTATGGACTTACCAGTTCCTAGAGGTACTAGCGTGCTCGTGCTAAGCAAGGTGCTAAATATTGTACACAGAAAGTACACCCATTTGTATTTATTATTAGTGTAATGGCACTCTTTTATTTCAGCCTTGAAGGTAAGTTTCCTTTTTGTACGGTGTTTAAAGTCAGGCAATGAGTCAAATATGCTTACCGGACACAAAATTAGATACATTAATGAGTGTATGTATTGCACTGGTTTTGAATGAGTTGTTATTATTGTGGTTATTTTGAGATTTATTTTTTTTACTTTTGCTTTTACTTTCAAATTTACACACAAATGACAGTTGCAAGCAATCAAAATTTTTGTTGACTAGCGGCATAACTTAAACATCATAACTTGGATTTGTGTGCCTAATAGTTATGTTAATAGCTGTTTACTTATCACATGATTTCCCCAGAAGCTTCTGCAACATCACATCCATCTGCATTTAACTAGTGATTATTATGAGCACTCCTTCAGCTTTAATTAAGCTATTAAGGATGAATGTACTGAAAACAAAAACAAATGTTTTGTCTGCATGACTTTGGATTGCAATTACAGCCAGATGCGTGACTGAATGTATTCATGGATTGTCAAAATCCTGTGTCCATATTTATTGATAGCTTCAAATGATGGCATGGGATGTTATTGTCAGTTCAATGTTCGTCCACTTGAGAGCAGCAGAAACGAGCAATAAATGTCAAGCCAACCTTGTGATCAGCAACGTGCACAAATATCTCACTGAATTGCTGATTTTGACAGTAGTACAATTAAAAAGCAGTAAACTTTTGACAGAGCTCTTTTTGGCATCTGTGTGTAATTTATGCCTGGTATACCATAAGAATATTGGCTTGTACTTTATGTATGGCATAAAAGTACACATTTTAGTTACAAGTACCAATTGTAGTCTTCACTTTCTTCCATTTGTGACTTGCCTATTAAACATGATTCAAGTTGGAATCTAAATGATGTCAGTGGTTAGCACGCCCTAAAGATCTGATTGATCTTGTGTCTTGTTTTGTGTATCTTTTTACGTCTACGTTGTTTTCCTCTTTTTTCTCTCCTTGCAGGGCCAAGGCATGTTGCCTTATTTTGCTAATTTCCGTCTGCTCGCCGAGTTTTCTACTCCATGTGTGAACCAGCGGTACGTACCTTCAGAACTCAATTTTGGAGCATTTATGACAGTTGTACTTACTTTACTTTGCTTTATGTAAGATAACGATATGATTACATAACTTTAAAACAGAATATGCACTCAAATAGTTGGCGGAGGTATTTATTTACCCAACTGAAGAGATTACCAGTTGTTAATTAGCGATTAGGCATTTATTAGAGGGCATGCCTTTTATTTTACTGTATTTTTATGATAAAATGTGAAAATACAGAATTGTGTAATTGAGTCTCACAATTTGTTCACAAGACTGATGCATATGATGATTAATTAAGGTGTGGTGTCAGTTAGCGAGGGGGCTGTAGTGCAGTTCTGCTGGATGGAGTAGCGTTGTTTTAGAGAAGTGTTATAAACACAAACACAACAAGTGTGTTTGTTGTTGTTTTGGGTCGGACAATAGTTGCAGATGCCGACGCGGGACACTTTCACATGTCCTCACAAGACTATTTTCAAATGATTGTTTTTTCATGCATGTGTAACTAATCCATTCCGGGATGCCTCCAGTTTTCCTGTTTTGAAAATTTTCAACGTGGGGGACTATAAAAGATGAACTGTTTACATTTATATACAGCAATTTCTTAAATCCGTGGTTGTTGTGCAGTGCTGTGTGAATGAAGTAGAACTAAATTATTATATGACATTTGAATTTAAGACATTTTAATTTTTTTTAAGCCTAAATAAAACCATCAGTCCAGCTGGAGATGAAACTAACGCCAGAAAAAAAACATAACTTTTACTAATGAAGCCATTTTCTTTCATCAGTTTGCCACCATTTGGCGGCAGCCTGACTTAAGATAGCGTAAGCAAAATCTTGTTTGTCTGCAATTTTGTTGAGAAACCTTTGATTAAGTCCATAAATCCACCATACCTGTTTGAAATATTTGTGTTGGTGATGGCAATACAGAAAAAGTATTTACAAAGAAAAAAGAAAGCAGAAGAAATGGAAGAAGTAGTCGTCACGTCAACTACTGTGACATATCCCTAGTTTAGCATGTGGCTCCCACTACAACAAAGATTTAGTATTAAGTAATGCTATTTACTATTAAGTAATTGTATTTACTATTTACCTTCTTTAGCACGCTTTAGGTGTCTACTGACAGTAATGCACCAAAGTATTTGCCAAGAAGGAAAGTAGAAGAAATGAAAGACGGAGAATTAGTCATTGTAACTATGTGTGGCAAATTGCTAGTTTAGCTTCCGCCACAACAAATATTTGCTATTTACAGCATTAAGGGGCGTAATATACGACTAGGATTCTGCCTTTGGCCACAATTCTTGTTAAGACTAAACTAAAAAGATGGTTTTTTTCATAGTTAGAAACAGAAGTTTGAAATACAAACACATGTGTTTTGAATTTTTTTTTTTTTAATAATTTTTCATTTTCGTGATTTTTGTCCCTTTTAATGTGACTTAGCTGTTTACGAGCTGGCACTAGAACTTATCTAAGACACTAAAGGAATAAAAAAATATATTAATATATTTTTATAAGTTGATTGACCTAAATTATACTATACATATACTATACAAAATTGCTGCAGCCTTTGTGATTTAAAAATGTCATTGTTTACATTGAAATGTCGATTTTAATTGTTCAGCACTTAATAAAATAAACAAAAACGCTGTAAATGACACTTTATTATTATTAAAGTGAACCCCTGCCTAGTTGTGGTCCGCTATTCACTATAACCTTTTTGTGTGTATTTTTTCTGTGGGACCTATCTCCAGCTCTTTGCTAAAAACACACCTATTTGCAGCTCTTGGCATGTCATGTCTGAAGATGCCACAAGATGGCACCAAAGTGTTGACTAATAGAAAAGTAATATTTTGTGTCAAGGAAGTACTGTATGTTGAATTGATGCATTTTGAATTGTTCCTGTTGCAGCTGGTTCTTTGAGGTTCTAGGTTACCCAAGGACCTCCCGATCCAACATGGCGAACGGCGTGGCCATGGCCGTGGTGTTCTTCATGGTGCGCGTGGCCGTCATGCCGGTCTACTACAGCCGCATGTACGCCGTCTATGGCACCGAGGCTTTTTACCTTGTGCCCTACGGCGGGCGCCTGGCGTGGATCTGCTCCAGCATCTGCTTGGACATCATGAACATCATGTGGATGCACAAAATCGCCCGAGGCTGCTACAAAGTGCTGCAGTCGGCACGTTGTCGGACCAAAGCCGGCGTGCCTAATGAGAACGGGAAGGCCGACTAGGATGCGACGTGTTGGGATGCTAATTTTTCAGCTGCCTCCACTAAAGGAGCGAATGTATACATTGAAAAGCTGGTACCGGTATGATGGATCATCTGACGGGCCAACGTCAAGCCATGAAATGACCTCTGAGCAATACGCTTGTGTTGCTTATAATTTATTTTTTAAAGGAACAATTGACCACGTGTATGGACAATGGAGCTCAAACTGAAATTGTTTACTAATCTTTACATACACTGATTAAGACTTTTACTGCCAGAGATCCTCATCAATGGTCAGTGCCATCAAATCCTTGAAGAAGGTTCAACCATCTTTTTTTTTTTCACACCTAAATGTTTTTCTCACATCACTCTCCAGGGACGCAATGACAAAGAAGTATGACTATAGTGGTACTGTTATTTAAGAGACTCGTTGACAAAGTAGCCTTTTTATAAGAAAAGCATGACCTTTCAAAAGTCTTCAAACATTATGTTGCCTTGCTTTTTGTGTTTTCATTTTTTTTACATGCAGTGTATAAAGCCTGTAGTTTTATAATGAACAAGACGCACAGAGTACCTATTTTTATTTAAGAAGTAGGATTTTTGTCATCAATGACATGGTAAAACAAAAAAAGTGAAATACTCACCAGTAATGAATTGCCTATTGTACGCAAGAAAATCATAACATGCCTTTTCTATTATTTAAAGGGGAAGTCGACCCCCCCCCCCCCCCCCCCCCCAAAATGTTTAGACAATAATATGTTCTATGCAACCCCACTTAGTCTAAATATGGCATTCTGGTTAATATTGCATCAGTGGAATATGAGTTAAGTAGCTAAATCAAGCCATTTTTATCCATTCAGGGGGTGGCTATTTTGCCACTTGCTGTCGACTGGAGTTGACATCAATGTTTCTCAGGGCTCAGGCAACAGCCAATCAGAGCTCACCTGTTTTCTAAAGCTGCGCTGTGATTAGTTGTTACCTGAGACCTGAGCAACATTGATGATGATGATGATAAAAACGGCTGGATTTTGCTTCATAGCTCATATTACACAAATGTCATATTAATTAGAATGTCATATTTAAACTAGTGAGGTCACATATAACATATTATTGTCAAGAAATGTTTAAGGTTGACTTCCACTTAAAAAAAACAATTGATTTTGTTGCCAAAAATCTGAATTGTATTGCATATTTTTCTATAGTTTGTTTGCCTTGTCTGTTGGAATGTTATGGAGGCTGGTGGTTTTGTGCTTTTGGTGTTATAACAGTTTAACAAGCCATCAAATTTATTTCACTTCAAAGTCGTTATATTGTGTTCACAGCAGTGCCAAGTTGCGGCTATGCTCGTGTGTGTGTCCAATGTGTCGTCTCTGCAGGTGCTGCTGTGTGTGAAAACAATCACTGAGAGGTATCATGTTTCTGTTAATATATTATAAACGGGTGGGATGTCAAAGTTCTTAGCTTGGATATGACTGTGGTCAGTATTCTAATGGAACTGAAAGTATTGTGAGGAAATACACGAACAGTCATTTTCGTGCGCCAGCTCTAACTGCATGTAATATTGCACGGGGATTGCACTATAATGGATTTCATTCTGTTATCATTGTCATAGACACACTATGTTTACGTCATGTAAACCTACACAGAACATCACAGCAGATGAGTGGTTTTCATATCTAGCACAGAAATAATTATCAAGGAAATACTTGAATAATCAGCTGTTTTTGATGTATAACAATCTGGGCAGTGCAAATACCAATCAACTCTATGAGATTTTCGTTCTATGTTGTGTTTTAAATTATCAGTGGACATCAGTCAGTCCAAAGGCCATGTTGCCCTTAGTTCAATATTGTATGGAGAAGAGGTAGGAGTGGCTATGGGCAGAGGAAGGCTAAAGTGACATTCTGTGAATGTATTATTGGAGAAGAGAAAATCATGAGTATTGCATTTTAATTTGTTCCTTCTAATAAATGACAAATTGACTCATGTGATGTGTCTCATTTCCTCTGTCACACTTAAAGCACACCTCACCACTATCACTCAACAGATTGCTGCTATTCCATTTGTCATCTTTTTTAGTGCCTAACATTTCTACTTTCTGGTCCACAACAATTGCCTTTTCTATACCAGTCAACACAATTAAATCTCTATCCTTAACCGCCGTAACGTGCCGCACTTCCTTTTAGACTTTTCTGCATCCAACCTAGCAAACACGTCATCATATGCGTCTTACTTAGCTTTTGCCACCTCTAACCATTAATATACAAGTCATGGGCTTACCACTTGTCCACTGCCACCCCAAAATTAACTATCTTAAAATTTTAAAGAGACTCTAGGACTACTATAACTAAACATTTTTGTGTATTTTTTTAAGTGTCCTCATGGTCAACAACAGAAAGTTGAGTGACCTTCCTAATCCCCAGATTATTTCAGTGTAACTTGTTTTCCTCATGTTCATGACACTCCTTTGCCTTGAAGCTTAAATAGAACTATGGCGCACTTATCCCAAAAGGCCTACTGACTTACATCACTTGCTTTCCAAAATGTCAGCACATTGCATGTGCACAGGGGTCTTCTCCATTACAACACATAATGTGCCAGTACATGCCAAGTACAGTAAAGTATATGGGGGTTTAAAGTGTTTTAATAATATTGTATGTTTATTATGTAACAGTGATCTATTGTTCATATTTTGGTATTCATTGTTGATAATATTATTGACCTTTTGCACGTGACGTCACAGCCCTCATGGGAACGCCCCCATGGGGACACTGGACGGCAAAAGAGCCACTTGCCTGTATTGTAACCATTGAATCTCACACAGCGTAAAGTCCTTTATCTAATCGATTATCATATAAAATGGTCATATCTTGCTGTGCGGTCGGTTGTACAGACAGACAAAGGAGTAAACCAAATGTTGCTTTTTATCACATACCTACTAATGAAGACAAAAGACGTTGATGGATAGCAGCAATCTACAGAAAGGACTGGCAGCCCACAAAGTATTCACGGATTTGCAGCGATCATTTTTTGCGAGGTTAGTAGATAAATGTTGTAATTAGTAGATAAATGTACATGCATTTTACTAGTAAACGTACATTCTAACAAAGATTGTAACAGAGGTGTCGAATTGCGTGTTTCAAATCACATTAACGAGCCAGATAGTTAGCGTCCACTTCAACTGCACGAACACACAGCTTAGTTTTAAAATGCACCTTCTTCAAAACTATTAAGTGCATTTGACTGTTTAATAATGGGGGATTTTGTCTTTGTGCTTGGAGTTTTTCACTTTGGAGTCGGAGTCATATTCATGAATTTACTGCATAGCTTGCCACTACGATAGTCATTTGTTCCATGCTAGTAAGCATAGTAAAATAACATCATCACAGCTTTTCAATATAGAACGGAGTCAGTTAGCATGATAAACAAGTTTTACCTTTGCATTACGAGGTATATTGTCCCCCGGTGTGAGCGTAGCATCTCGTCCCAGAGACTCAGCCAGCGACAAGCTTTTGAATCAGCCCCGGTGTAAGGAGAAGAGATGGCATTGACTACATAATGATATAGGTTGTGCGCTGTGAATTCCGGCAAAGTCGGCGATTTGATTAACTTGGTAAAAACAGCAGGCAACAGAATGTAAGGGGCAGTTTTCAAACTATCTCCAACTTAAGTAAATATCGCGCTCTATGAGTCCCGACTAAATGTGCAACTTCGACTGACAGGCGACCTTCGGTTAAAGTAATAGATTCCATGGCTCTATGGGCAATAATAACTTTCAATTTGTAAAATAACAGTCGCTAAGTCAGTAAGTCGCTCCGGGTCACGTCCACTTCCATTCAACAATCATTTCCTTCCACCGTTCCGTCATAGGGCAGTCACGTGATCACGTGACGTCGGTGCAAATGGTAAATATATGATGGTCAATATTTCAGAGAACACATCCATTCTTGACTTCCAAATTGTTCTAAGCTTAAAAAAATCATTTTGGAAGTAGTGTAAAATAAATTACTTTGTTTATGGCCCAAACTGTTGCTATCATAAAGCCTTTCTTAACCATTTTAATTAACATTTTGACATTCTAAACTGTCATGTTAGTTTTAAGAGGCATTAACTATTGTATAACGCGATCAAACTTTAAGAAAAAAAAACACCTTTAATGCTTTTTGAGGTGACATATTATTTGACTTTTCCCACATTTTGATTGAACTGCCATTAATATTAAGTCAATAACGATGACAGTGTCAGTCAATACTGAGCATTATCATCTTGGAATTTTTAATGTAGCTATTGAAATTAATCTCAAGTTTGTTCTTGTGTGTGTAATATTTTTAATGTCAATATATTTATGTGGTCTAGCACTCATGGCAACAGTTGTTGGTGAGGACGTGTTTATAAAAATGTATCCCAGCTCAATTCAAAAGTGGTTTTGCGGTCCATTGAGGAAACTGAGCTGCGATGCAAATCCTTGCAATTTGGCCTTTGTAAAGATGGCATACAATGGGTCAATAGAACACTTTGTGTGCTGTCTGATGCTGCCCACAAGCATGCACACAAACTGTTTTTAGTTTCAGGGTATCAAATGTCTTTCCTACGCCCCTTCCAGGACATCTGTGCTAGATTTAATGGTCACATACATACTTTGAATACTTCACACTCACACACAAAAGCAAGCTCTCTAAGACAATTTCGAAAACAATGTAAAAATGTTCAATGATAGTAAATTAGATTAATTTCCATCCCAATTACCCATGTGACTATAACATAAACAGGGAGGCCTCAATTTTACATTAGTATTAAAAACTCTGCCCCGCTATAGTGATTATTATTTACAGAGTTGCTTTTGCTTTTACTCACTGTGACTTAGTTTTATTTATATTCTAACCTGACTGAACAATTGATGACATCCTCTGCTTTTGAGACAGGAGCGATGCTACGTGGTGACCAGGGGTGACCATGTCCATCCCTTGGCACTCTCTTGGCTCTGATTGGCTAATAACTTGAAATCAGTGCATGAAATAGAAGTAGTACATAAAGCCAATTGAGACAATTGCGCCCATACTGTTGAGCCTCATTTGAACTATTGTAATGTTATCTGGAATAATACTTACACTACATTTACTGCTTAATTAGTCATATTGAGAGAAAAAAACAAACCAAAGAGTGATATCCTTGTCTAAACATAATTCTCCTACAAATGCACTTTTCCATGGATATGGTCTCCTTAACCTTCCCGAGTGTAATCTTTTTCACAATCTATGCACAATGTACAATGTGGTTTGCAAGCTAAATACTTGTTGCTGTGATTTTGTTCGACCAATACATTAAAACGGGAAATATAGGAAATTTAAATGTACTCATTTTAGCATATGTTATAGAAGTCCACAAATAGATAGAATATACTGGACAATGATGTAAAACAATCTGCCTCATTTTCCATATTTAAAAGAAAACTGCTACTTAGAAGTTATGCATCCGATGGTTTTGCAGTCTAGTTACTCTCAGGGTTGAAAATGTATCTCTTGTACATGGATCACTGAGGTTAAGAAGGTAAAATGTGCATGAATATGGTTTACCGCATCTGTTTTACAAAGTAGGACCACACTGAAAATTATTAGTTTTATGTCTCTTCCTTGTAAACTATGATGTGATTACCTTGCGCTGCAAGCTTTTTTTGTAAATTAACCTAATTATGTCAGTGCAATGTTAACATTTGTAAGGTGGTGGTGTGCTGGACCCTTTTTGATAAGATTAGAGCTTCAGAGGGATTTAATTTTTCACTATGTGGCTGGCTGCTCACTCAGCAATATTTTTGTCTTGTTAAACAAGTAAACAAACAAAAATAAACAAAAAGCAAAGCAACTGCAAATAAACTGGCTTTATATAATAAATTAATTTCAGCAAAATGTTGTTTTTTTAATTAGACCTTTTTTTCCTGCTTGAGTAGCAGTACTTGTCTAAAGTGTTGTGTTCCCCTGACCAGACCACCTCACTTAATAATTTCTGCCTACGCCCCTGCGAAGTCCTTGCCAGAAAAATCAAATCCTTCAAAACTCACTAAAATGCAAGTAGTAATAGCTTAAGACATTGCTGTATCAATGTTCTCAAGGCGGATTTCGTGATACAGCTCCTGCGGTTTTGCGCGAAACTGTGCCTAATGATGTGTCCTGTAAGTGCGTATTGAGAGATGTATCTGTTTTCCGACAGGACATGAAGGCGTCACGCGCCTCATTGAAAGTTGTAAAAGACGTCAACCAACCGCGCGCTCCGCATGGTGAATGCGTGTGTGGTGTGTGTGTCAATATGAGAAGGCAACAGGCTCAACTGTCACTTGAGGCTCAGAAGAGTTGCGGAGAGGAACGACAACAATACCGCTGCCCTCATCCGTCGCCCTTTCTCGGCTTTGAACCACAGGTAAACATCCCTTTCCACGTTTATCCCCTTGTGGACACGTGTTCGGTTAATTTCACGCACCTTGACTTTTGTTCTGTTTTGTTTGTTTCAGGTACTGACAAGTCCAGCACAGCGTTGACAAAATGTCTCAGACTGACGTCAACGGGGCGTCTAGCCGGGGGAAGGTGCTCACTATGGACACTATGAACCCCAACGTCAAGCGTGTGGAGTACGCGGTTCGTGGAGCCATAGTGCAGCGGGCGGTCAAGATAGAGAAGGAGCTCAAAGAGGTAATTAAAAGTCAAGTGTGACGAAACGAAACACTATTTGTTGAGCTAGCAAATAACTATACATTTACAGTAAAAACAGTTCCCGCTCTTTTATTGATGGCCACACATCAGCCGGTGTTATATTGTTTGCTTATGCGTGACCAGGAAGTACATTTCCGTCAAAATATGTCACGTTCATGAGAGTTGTACCTACTTATGACGACGACGTATGACTAAAGTAATTCGACTTATGTCGGAACGCGTCGTTGTAAAGTCTTAATTACAGCACAGCACGGTGCATATGTGGTTTGCATGTCTGCCTTACACTTATGACATTCAGCTTTTGAATCTGTATGTTGGTCTTCCTGTGTAGAGTTTGCATGTTCAGTTCTACTTCCTTACGCAATACAAAAATATGCTACATGTTATATTCAATGAAGACTCTAAATTGGTCAGATAGTTGTGGTTATATATCTATACCATTTCAAGGTGTGGCCCCTGCTAGCCCAAAGTCAGCTGGGATAGGGTTCAGCTGACCCCAATTGAATTTCTGAGAAACACTTCTAGACCGTTAAATCATAACAATCTAATGAAAAACAGAAAATACAGCGATAACTGATGACTTACTTGTAAGACGCATTATATGCGACCATGGATATTAATCGGGTATAAAATTTACAATTGTCAGCCCAGACTGTTTTCCGACCAGACTTGAAATGGACTTTTATCACACCCAACAGTAGGAAAGAAGTTAGCAGAAGGATTTAGTGTAATTTTGGTGGACATCTTTCACGTAATATCATGAAGACAATGGAGGAAGTGTTGTGTACTTGTATACCTCGAAGCGGTCTTGGAACTGTTGCTCCTGAACAAGATTAAGCTCTCGTTAATTGATTTTTAATAGCCGCTCATTCAATTCAATTACTGATCTGTATTAAATATAAATACATCTTAGTCAAAACAGCACCATTTGGTCCAGTCACCACCACTGATAGTACAGTAACTATATATACAATATTTGATTTGCAAGCCAAAGATCCCCAGACAAAGAAATAGCCTGAGAAGTAAAATGTTGATTATTTTTTAGCACATCCCAGGAATTCCTAGTAGATATTCTCTATATTGGTCTCGGTTTCGTGTTGCAATCGAAGACTCTTGTTTCGGTGTCGGACGGGGCAGATTACGTATTTTTTTAATTTTTTTTTTATCAAGACCAGGCCAGTACTGCTGTAATCAGTGAGAAACACAGAATGCAGGTGCTGCACTGCCTTGCTGAAGTGCCTGGAGTGCCATGCCCCCTGGACACAGAAAGTGGATGAAGACCATTGGAGGCGCAATGCCCATGAAAAATTTGAAAAAAATGTCAGCAAACTCATCAGTAGTTAAGTCTGGTTTCCAAAACCATAAGGAGTATATTTCCCAAGCGACATGTAGGCGGAAACACTCTACAACACTCAAAAACAACATAGCAGAATTTGATTTTGTTCCAAATGTAATGGAAAAAGCGATACTAGTCATTTTGTTCTGTTTTTTTTCCATTTTATTTTGTTTTTGTTTTGTGTAATGATTTTTCTTTAATATATACAGTCTTGATCTTGTCTGGGTCTTGAACCCCAAAGTCTTGGTCTTGACTCGGTCTTGACCTACAAAAGTCTCGGTCTTGACTT
Organism: Leptonotus elevatus; assembly: GCF_054856555.1. NCBI lineage: Eukaryota > Metazoa > Chordata > Actinopteri > Syngnathiformes > Syngnathidae > Leptonotus > Leptonotus elevatus. The sequence continues at coordinate 2,694,306 of NC_141259.1, forward strand.
GTTCTTGACCTCCAAATGTCTTGGTCTTGTCTGGGTCTTAACCCCCAAAAGTCTTGGTCTTATCTTGGTCTTGATACTCTCTAGTCTTGGTCTTGTCTGGGTCTCGATCTCCAAAATTCTTGGTCTTTTCTGGGTCTTGAACCCCAAAAGTCTTGGTCTCGTCTGGGTTTCGACCTCCAAAAGTCTTGGTCTTGACTCTGTCTTGACCTGCAAAGGTCTTGTCTCGGCCTTGACTTCCAAAGTGTTGGTTTGATCTTGTCTGGGTCTTGAATGGCAAGTCTCCAAAAGTCTTGGTCGTATCTCAGTCTCGACTTCCAAAAGTCTTGATCGTGTCTCAGTCCCATCTTCCAAAAATCTTGTCTGTTTTAACCTCCAAAAGTCTTGGTCTTGTCTTGGTCTTGATACTCTCTAGTCTTGGCCTCGTCTGGGTCTCGACCTCCAAAAGTCTTGGTCTCGACCTCCAAAAGTCTTGGTCTCGACCTCCAAAAGTCTTGGTCTTGACCTCCAAAAGTCTTGGTCTTGTCTGGGTCGTTTGGTATGATCTTTACTACAACACTAGTAGATACTATGCAAATATGGCTGTAAGTTGCATTGGAGATGACATCAGGTCACATGGTGTGTAATTTCGCAGCGTCAATGCGTACTGCTCTAATCTGTTCTTTGATTAAATCCATTTAAGAAACGGTAATGTAGCCATCCCTAACGGGGGATTTTGAACATGTACACGTTTTTACTGAGAATGTCTCTGACCTACATAGACTGAAGTCCAAAGTGATGTTGGACTTGTTTTTTTCCCTCCCGCAGTGCAAACATGATCTCCTATAACTTTCTCCTGTGGTCATATTGATCCACTGTGTTCTGCTAGGCATGCGTTACAGTGAGACTTTTGAGCGCTGTAATGCAACACTCACTGCAGTCTTTCGTCCTCAAAGCGCCCTAAGTGCTTTAGCCTGATTTGACTGCCGAGTCCTGGGTTGTGGAGGAGGATGTGGTCTATCTGGAAAATATATTACATAAGAAGTGAGGGAACATTCTCTGGCCTCTTTTGTCTCACTGGCTTCGTGCGGCTCTCTCCTCGACACAGCCAACAGAGTTCATTGGACGACACTCTCGCTGTGAGGCCCAGCAGCGTCAATTTTTTTTCTCCCTGTCAGAAGCTTCATAGAAAGCCACGCAAGTGATTGATGCTTTGTTTTGTTTTGTTTTGTGCTCATTCAAGAAAAACAAACACTGCTCTATCTATCTTTACGTGGATAACATGAAATTAAATGATTTAAAACTATATTTAAAATGTATTTTTAACAATGGAGGGCCATTGAAAAGGTTGTTAATTGCAGAGATGCGATTCCAGAAAAGATGAAGAAAACAAACAAACAAACAAACAAACAAACAAACAAACAAACAAACAAACAAACAAACGGTAATATGTAAAAACATATCAATGCAATTAGGGAATGTCATTTGATTAGATTTCATTGATAAACTCTAAATATAATAAATTGATGATCACTTGAGTTTTATTTCACTTTTGTTTCAAGGAATGAAAAAATGTCTTGAGAATGAGGCAACGCCCCTCCGCTGGATGCAGCAAAGTTATGCACTCTATTTTGCATCAGTTCCGTCAAGACGTCACCACTTAATTCCATACATCAATTATGTCTATCCCTAATAGCAAATACCCAGATATGTGCACACAAATGGAGAAAATAATAGTTCACCAGATTAAAGGGTATTTGCTAGATCTTTAATTCTGTAAGTCAAGTATTACGTCTCAATAAGTGTTTTTTTTTTTTAAACGATGCTGTTTTTTAATTGGTAATGAACATTTAGATCAGGGCCACTTTCACCAAAATGTGATCTCAAGTAGACTGCGCCAGTATATCTGTGGCCTAATGAGCTATTATTGATAGCTTGTTGTTGTTATTGACAACACAGGCCAAAATATTTCCAGTTTTTTTTTGGGCCGTACAAATAATTACAAGTACATTCTGATAATATTCCCATTTATTATTATCATTATTAATATTTTATTAGCAGAAATTTCTTGAGCGTAAAATTTTTGCGTCAAATCCTCAGTAACGGCCACATTTTAGAATGACATTTAAGTGGCCCTTTAGTGGACAAAATTAGCAACACTTAAAAAAAATTGCTGTTTGTGTTCCTTCCTTATGGGCCAGATTGGACCCCCTGATGGGCCTGTTCTGGCCCGCGGGCCGTATGTTTAGCACCTCTGGTTTCAAGGCTGAAGTTATCTGAGCATGAGTTTCCTGCCAGATCTCTGACTGGAACAGTTTTAATGGCAGCTCAGCAGATTTGACGTGTGTGCGTATATGTGCGCTGGTGTGTATGGGCGTGATTGTGACCCGAGTTGACCTTGGCCTAGATATTTGCCATCCGAATGTCTATAAGCCCATTTGGCCGAAGCATTGTCAGCGGAAAGAAAGCAAGCAACTCAAATGTGATTGATGAAAATATTGTATAAGATTTATCATGACGAGGTCAGTCTGCGTGGAAGGTGCTTATAGTAAGATACATAGTAAAATGTAAACTAAGCAGCGTCGTTTCCTGCCTCGCTGGCCTGCCTGCTTCGCAGGTCCGCGTTGTGTAATCAGCGCCTGGTGGCTCCCGTCCTCAACAGCAGCCTCTTTGTGACTTGAGTAAATGCACGGGACTAAAAAGAAACATGAGGCATCCAATCATCCGTTTTCAAAGTATTTATGCAACAACTTATTTTCCCAGACACATGAAAGCAACATATAACTGTCTCCTAATGACGTCTGCAATTACAGCCACCAAACAAGCGTGTCAAATGAGGATTTTGACGGATGCGTATGTTCGCATGGAAGACAAAGTCCATTTCGACATGAGCAGCTTGCAAAGTCCATTGTCACATTGCATCATCTGATAAACGACAGCAGCTGCAGCATGCTGGCAGACACGCAGAAACCAAAGCAGAGCTCACGAGGTCTAATCAGGACAAAGAGAACAATAAATAAAGGATGAGCTCAAGATCAATGCTAAGCGGATGGGGAGGAAAATAAAACCAAAAAGAGGCACAAGAGTATTAGATTTGATTTACCACAAAACATTTTTTGCAGCTCTCCTTGAAAGTGTGGCAACTGTTCCTATTCAGAGTCTCAAAAAAGCTCAGACACACCATTGAAAGACGATGCATGCACAAGAGTAAAGGTTCCATTTAGCAGATGAATACAAATATCTCCAAGGTGATTTACATGCTGCACCATCAGCCACTCGCAAATGTCTGCTCCTGTGCTCAGTCTGTGCGTCTGTGGTTAAAAGTGAAGTCATTACAGCATCACAGTCGTTAAGTGCCTCTGCTGCGATGACCTCCATGATTTGGAATCTGATCAGCACAAGCCATTTTGACAACTTGCCGGGAAAGAGGCAGGCTAGTTTTATGGGGGGATAGACAGATTATCGGCACCGATATTCAGCATTTTGTCGAATATTGGCATTAGCCATTTTGAGGAATCATATGGCCGATAATAGAGCCATTTAAAAAAGTGTTAACTTCAGGGGACTAATTATTTAAATTTTCAGAGATACCTTCTTTTTTGTTTGAAATTAAAACTAAGATAAGTACAAATTTTAATACTTCATATATTTTAAAATTTTGGAAAATTTTATTTACTGTAGAAAACAATAGGGAGCTATTTACTTAAGTTTGTATTTTACTTTTGAAGACATGCTAGTGCAACTTTGATTTTTAAAACAAAGATGTATTTTCATAAAGATTTTTTTTTTAACCCAATATTTTACGAACCCTAAAAGTTGTACAACAAACATATGCAAAAAAAAAAAAAAAGATCTGGAGTTTGTAAATGTTCAAATTTTGATGCCAATATTTTTCCTTTTAGTGAAAATGAATATCAGCTCCAAATATCGGTTATCGGCGTCCTTGACTACTAATAATCAGTATATATATTGGCCCTGAAAAAAACATATTGGTCTATCTCTGGTGTTTGTTTTTTAAGATGGCAGCAAATGACGACTTTTGTCCAAATCTCCTGAAGCTCCTCAACTCACTTCAACATAATTACTTGCCATCAAGACATGCCAAAGCACAAAAAAAGCAGGTCATAGGTCAGATTTTTAGCAAATAAGGGGAAATAGGGTAAAAAAGAAAATCTGCAAATAGTAAAATTCGCTGATGCAGTTGAATGTCCATTCACACAACTGTAATGCTAACATTTACATTTGCTAACATTGATCCAACAAGATCGTTACTGTAAAAAAAAGTAGTGGTCTTATGCCAGAGAAATGATTGTACAGTCAGTGAATGAAGCCCTGCCCATTGAGTAGAATGATTGCCCTGCCTGCAATTTGGCAGATATTTTTACAGCATTGTTGGCATTACTTAAGTTGTATTCTAGCCCATTATATGAATAAACGCACCACTTAGTGTGATTGATTGTGCTTAACTCTTGCCTTGCATTTTCCATGCAGGGTGCCAAGAAACCTTTCACTGAAGTTATTAAGGCCAACATAGGTGACGCCCATGCAATGGGCCAGAAGCCGATCACGTTTCTCAGACAGGTTGGACAACTGTGCTTCACAATGACGAGTGTTCAAGGATTATGTAACAAAAAAAAATATATATAATCATATTCATATATACAGTCCACTGCACATGTTTTGTTTGTCTTGCAGGTGCTAGCAATGTGTGCTTATCCTGACCTCTTAAAAAATGACACATTTCCAGCGGACGCCAAGCAACGGGCACAGCGGATTCTCCAGGCCTGCGGAGGTCACAGTATAGGTCAGAAGTGAACACACACCCTTAACTCAGTCAACCATTTGCTTCACCTCCTCTCCATGCGTTACCATTTTGTGCTCTCATCAATAATTGACTTTGTGAATAAACAAGAAATCCGGCTGAACACTAAAGTCAATTTTCATTCAAGGTGCTTACAGTGCCAGCCAGGGCATCGAGTGCATCCGTCAGGATGTCGCACGCTATATCGAGAAGAGAGATGGCGGGATCCCGTCCAGTCCGGACAACATCTTCCTTTCCACCGGGGCCAGCGACGCCATCGTGGTATGATGAAGTAATCTGCTTGAAGTCATCAGTTCGCCACATCAGTTCTATGGTTATGACAAAAACCATTCCACTTGCACAGTCGTTAATTATATACCCTGCTGTACTTTGCACATCTCTGTCTTCACTCCACAAGTGTCTATATCAGGTTTTTTTTTTAGATAAAATATCTTTAAAATAAATTCAGGATTTAGATTTTTTTTTTTTTAAGAAAAAATAAATATTCAAGAGTCCAAATTTTTAAGTTGTCAGAAATAGAGATAAAAAAGGTGGATGAAAGTCTTTCTTTTAAATTACATAAAAATGTCCAAAAAGGAAGAGGAAAAGCATAAATGTCCATAAAATTGCCAAAAATGGCAGAAAATTGAACATTCAAAAAGTAAATAAATTAATAAGTAAATAAATAAATATTGTCCAAAAATAAATGAAGAAAGACAGAAAATTCGCATAAAATGTCGTTGGAATTGCATAAAAAACAAAAGTCAAAAAATTTAGTTTAGAAAAAAAAGCAGAAAAGAAAACATTCAAAAAGTAACTATACAATATAAAAAAACAAAAGAAATCACGAAAATTACCATGAAATGTACACAAAATTGCCAAAAATGTCTGATTTTTTTTTAAAGCTAACAAAAATGTAAACTGTTAAATTAACTATAAAAAGTTCAGAAACAAGACTATATCCCAAAAATTACCATTTAAATGTTTACAAAATTGCCAGAAATGTCAGAAAATTGATAGTAATAAAGGCACAAAAGTGTCCCAAAAAATGGCCATCTCTTGTTATTTCTTGGGCCCTCTGTACATCATTAAGCTAATAGTAACACATAGCATTACACCTAGATTGAAAATACGCAAAAATCTTTTGGTTCGCGACAGTTTCAAACTTTCTTCCTCCCTCTCGACCCCAGACCATGCTGAAGTTGATGGTGGGCGGCGAGGGTCGCACCCGCACAGGAGTAATGATCTCCATCCCCCAGTATCCGCTGTACTCGGCCGCCATCGCCGACCTGGGCGCCGTGCAGATCAGTTATTACTTGGATGAGGACAAATGTTGGAGCCTGGACGTGGCCGAGTTGCAAAGGGCCCTCCAAGCGGCGAGGGAGCACTGTAATCCACGTGTGCTCTGCATCATCAACCCCGGAAATCCCACTGGTGATCTTTTTTTACTATCTGACATTTATTAAGTTGTAGATTGGGGAGCAGTTATGATACCTGTAGCTTAAAATTGTTGACTCGTACATACTCATTCATTTCTTTTTTATGCTCGTATTTTATTGCAACATAAAAAGCGAGCATCTCTTGAAGATAATTATTTTAAAATCTGTGTATCTCGTTTTGCAGGTCAGGTCCAGAGCAGGCAGTGCATTGAAGATGTGATCCGTTTTGCAAAAGAGGAACGCCTCTTCCTCATGGCTGATGAAGTAATTATGAAAATGTCATTATAGTGATAATAATGTATAGAGGCTTGTCTTTGATGAATACTGTTATGAACTTGGTATTATTTCCACTTGTTTTTAGGTCTACCAAGACAACGTGTATGCAGAAGGCTGCAAGTTTGACTCCTTTAAGAAGGTGCTGTTTGAGATGGGACCCGAGTACTCTAGTACTGTCGAGATGGCCTCCTTCCACTCCACCTCCAAATGCTACATGGGAGAGTGAGTTGCCACCAGAAGAATACAAAATGCATTGCTCAATATTATGTTATGAAAAAAATATGCCTCCATACGAGCAATGCAATAGATTATATATCAATTAAATAAAAAAATGGTACCAAGCAGGTTGAACCCACAATCCAGTTCATGCAGGTGCAGCAAACCTCATTTTCCATGTTGTTGCCATACAACATTTTTGAGTTCAGATTATCTCTTATTTCACATTCATTCAAGTGGAAAAGCTAAACTGAAGCTTCTTGCACTCACCATTGTGTCTGTGGCGATCAGGTGTGGATTCCGTGGAGGATACATGGAGATAGTCAACATGGACCCGGCGGTGAAAGCCCAACTTCTCAAACTGGTTTCAGTGCGCTTATGCCCCCCCGTCCCTGGGCAGGCTCTCCTCGACTTGGTGGTGAATCCCCCTCAGCCTGATGAGCCCTCCTACACCACTTTCATGAAGGTCTGAATAGACATAACCACAAAATGCTGCTCGCATGCAAATGTGACCTTTACCATAACACAAAAATTTAACTTTATTTCATGCTGTCATCATAATCAGCCCAAGTTAGACATGTTCTGGAAATATGAAGCGTTTTAAGATTATTATTTTCTTTTTTGAGACTGCAAAAGTCATTTCCAAAGTGTTGTAATGCAGTCTGAGTGAATCAGATCTATAGTAATGTCAAACTACAGCATGGCTCCAAAATCCATTATAAGGATACTTTAGTGGGTCCATTAGTCTGGGCCCATAAAAGATCTGTGGTATTTACTGTGTACAATCTGCAATAGTTTGAATTAGTTCTCATCCCTAGTAAATAGTGAAGGAAATGTCAACTTTTGCAACTGCATTGACATTGTTACATGTACTACCACCAATATCCTTCAGGGGGTGCACTTGTCAAACAAAACTAACTATGTTTCAAGCTGGACCTGTAATCTTCAGTGGTGTCATTTTTCTAAAAGGTAGATATTTTATTGGACCTCATTAGACTAGTCTGGTCAGTGAATTTTTGCTAATACGTTTTTTTAAATGTCATTTTGGCGGGAGAAATTACAATAAGACTCTCACGTCATGCCTGCATTGGCCATAAGAGGGTGACAAAATCAATGCATTGGCTCAAGCCCACACCACTCAACATGCTGGTAAAGCTTTTGTCAGGTTGGAAAAAGCTCACCAGCTCTGAATTGCACCCATGTGATATGACATGCATTTTCACTGTTGACAAATTTGAATGTCCTCATAGGAACGTACGGCAGTGTTGGACGCCTTGGCGGAGAAGGCCAGGATGACTGAGCAGATTTTCAACACAGTACCAGGTATTACATGTAATCCTGTGCAGGGCGCCATGTACACGTTCCCGCGCATCACTCTACCTCAGAAGGCCATCGACAAGGCCAAGGTGTGTTCATTGGTTTCAGATTCCAGTTGAATTCCTTTTACTGAGCACCATGTTGACTTGGCAGGAGGAAGGCCAAGTGCCTGACATGTATTACTGCATGAGGCTGCTGGAAGAAGAGGGCATCTGCCTTGTGCCAGGGAGCGGCTTCGGCCAAAGAGAGGGAACTTTCCATTTCAGGTCAGTACATTCACAGGCGGCATTGAATTAAAAACAACCCCAACGTTAACAGAAACTGAGTTATCTTCCTCTGTCCAGGATGACCATCTTACCACCGACAGAGAAATTAAAGATAGTACTGCAGAAGATCAGCGCCTTCCACCAGCGCTTCACTCAAGAGTTTTCTTAACAGTCCACTTTTAACCGTTCCAAGTACCAATCTTCGAAAAGTGCCTTTGCATCTGTCCATTATACTAAGTAGTTTTTAGAATAGCATATATAAACGTTCATAATGCATGATGCACTTTTCTGAACAGTAACCTTGCGCTAACTGCCTTGCCGTCCCACTACGAAATGCTGCTGTCAAACTAATGATTCGACTGCCATTTAAAAAAGGTGCCAACTGAAATGTAAAAAGCACTTTTTAAATGTGATTAAATTGTACCCTTTGCTGTTTTTCATACAATCAAGAGGAGTCAAATTGGAGCGTTGGCCCACAGAGCCACCATTTTATTTTTATTTAAAAACCCTCAGAGCTCACATGCTTTATAAAAAGCAGAAAAAACTGAACAAACTAAAACGATGGATGAACTCTGTAATCCTCATAGCAACTCAGTAACATTTAAACTGATGCTTGATTCCCTTCACCTTCCCACGTGTCCCTGGGCCACTTGTTTGGACGTTCCCCGGCACAGTTTAGTCCATACTGTTCACAGTTCGTCTCTTGTGTGGGACAACTTGGTGGCATGCTTTTCCAAAAACTTACTGAATCCATCCACTGTTCTGTCACCACCTTCAAACTTGACAGGCTTGTGTTTGCCATCGCTCGGCGCAAAGTATATCGTGGGGAAACCTTCAACTTTGTACTTGTCGTTCGGAATGTCATTAGCGGTGGCATCCATCTTGGCAATCACAAGGTTCTTCTCACTTTTGTACTTCTTTGCTAAAGCTAAGTATTCAGGCTCCAGTTTTTTGCAGTGTCCGCACCAAGGAGCGTAAAACTCGATGAGGACGTCCTTCTGGGTATCCATGACTACCTCATCGAAGGTTTTTCCTACCACGTTGACAGGTCCTTTGTTGTTCTTCGGGACGGGCTGGGACTTGATGATGGGCTTCAGCTTTCCTGTTGACATAAATGCACGTGATTTGTTCTACAATGTGTGACTGAACATTTTTGTTAATCATTAAAAAAAAAAAAAAAAAAAACTCACCCTTTTTGAAACCCATAACAAATTCCCTCAGCACGTCAGAGTCAAAGTCATCAGGCTCCATGGCAAACTTTTTCCCGCCATCAGCCAGAATACCGACGTTGACGTCCTCGCCGCTCTCGCTCAAACCCAAACTCTTCAGCTCGTCTGCGTAGTCTTCCTCGTCGGCAATGACAAACGTGTACTCGGGGAAGTCGTGGGCCACCTCCAGCACCTTCGACCTCCAGAACTGAGTGGCTAAACATGCACAACACTCATTTCAATCACAAGATTGACTACAAGCGCAGACTTAGGCAACTACGACGTACCTTTCCTGTAGTCAAAGCTAAAATCAACGCCGTAGTACACAACTACAAGCGGCCGCTTTGTGTAGCGCTTGGCATCATTGCTTGGCTTTCTGTGGCCCACCAGAGAGATCACGTGCTTCTTGAAGAACTCTTGTACATCTGACACTGATGTCGAGTCCTGGCAGGGACAAAAAGCAGTAACATTAGTGACTATAGTAACTACATGCGTGCGCGGGAAGGGGGACTCTTTACCTTTACTGGAAGTGTATGAGAGGCAGGCTCATATTTAGAGTGGAACCTTTCTGGCTGGGCGATGACCACCTGACCAGGTGATGCTTTGAGCAGTTTGGCCACCTCGGAGCGGAAGGTGTGACGGAAAGTTAAGTCTTCCCTCAGTGAATTACCTGCCATGCAAACAGCAGCCATTGTGAAAGTCAACCTTAAAACATATCTTGACAATAATGTGTTATGTGACCTCACTAGACATTCTGATTAATATTACATTTGTGGAACATGAGTTATGAGTCATTTTTATCCATCTCAGGGGGTAGCCATTTTGCCACTTGCTGTCGACGGAAGATGACATCACAGTTGCTGAGGGCTCAGGCAACGACCAATCACAGCTCACCTGAGCAACTGTGATGTAATTTTCACTCGACAGCAAGTGTCAAAATGGCCGCTGTCTGATATTGGTAAAACTGCTTGATTTTGCAGTATTTACCAAAATACCATGTCAAGACAAGTGGGGGTGCATAGAACATTTTGTCAAGATTTTTTGGGGTGGTTGACTTCCCCTTTAATTTAAATTTTATGTATCAAAAGTATGGTGATGAAGACTAGTCCTACTTACAAGCCTCGATGTAGGTCTCATACGCCGCATCCTGTTCACTGGAGAAAATGCCGACAATGACCGCATCATCGCCATCTTTCAGAAGCTCCTGCACTTGTTTGGCAGCCTGCACCTGCTTGGATGGAGGCCCCGCCTGCTCGCCCATGTAGTCCACAATACCTGCAGGCAAAGCAGGACCTAAGCACAAACCTACTTTGGGGCAGCCATGCAGCATGGATGCCACGTACCGTGCTGCTCTCTGGGCCCGTTGTAGTCGAACACTTTGCCCTTCCTGAAGATCTTGAGGGTGGGGTAGCCGGTGACGTCGAAGCGGGAGGCGATCTCGTTCTCCGCGGTGGCGTCCACTTTGGCGAGAGGGATGGGCGGCAAGCGGCGGCTCAACTCTTGGGCTGCCTTCTCGTACTCGGGAGCCAGACGCTTACAGTGTCCACACCTGGACGCGATACACAAACATGGTGATTTGGTTACTTTCTCTCAGACATACATTCGGAATGCAAACTACAATTTCTGGACCTAACTTTATCATTGTATTTTTACTCTGGAATCAAAATATTTTTTATTGTGAATTGAAGCACTTTTAAGGGTGGTTTTAGTAAAGCAGTCGGCTGACTTACCACTGTGCATAAAACTCCACCAGGATGATGTCAGCATTGTTGACCATCTCATCAAAGTTGTCCTTGGTCAGCACCAGCGTGGCCTCGGGTGGGGGCTTCCAGTCTGGCTGAGAAATCTCTTGCACGCGGGCCACGATAGCTGCAGACAAGGAGCAAGATTGAAGTCTCTGTTGACTAGTATCAAAGTGCTAGGACACAAATTTTAACTCATTAGTGATACCCCAAAAATGTTAAGGTCCTGTTCACTTGTATTTTTGAATGAGCAAAATATTAATCAGCATTAATGCCTCTGTTAAAACATTGCCTATGTCCCTTACCCTTCTCTGTCCTGTCTCCATCGTAATCCACAGGTTCACCTCCTTTCAATATTTTGATGGTGGGATAGCCCGACACCTCAAACCTGCTTCCCAAATCCTTCGCCTCGGTGGCGTCCACTTTTGCCACCGGAATGGGAGGATCATTCTCCTTCAGGGTCTGCGCTATTTTCTCGTATTCTGGCGCAAACTGTTTACAGTGGCCGCACCTACACAAAAGTGCATGTGTACATGAAACCAAGATGACTAAAATATATCTCGTCAACATTCTTCCTGGACACCGATCCCCTTTTAGATTACAGCATGTATATTGTTCATGTTTTCATAAAGGTACCATGGAGCATAGAATTCGATGAGCACGGTGTCTTTGCCCTCCATGAATTTATCAAAGTTGCCATCGTTAAGAATCAGAACGCCATTCTCCTCTTTGACTTCTGTGTCGTCGTCAACTTCTTCCACTTCGTTACTCTCGTCTTCCTCATCCTCCTCGTATTCTTTTGGAACAAGGAGGAGAAACATGGAAGAATTAGCCGAAAGAATCGTTCTGGTGGTTTGACGCCACGAAAACAAACCATGCTCCAAAATGATGTGAAAACGTTTAATGCAGTTTTCTTCACTCACCTGACAAAACGAGCTGACGTTTGGCTGCTACAATTTTGATGTTAGGTTGCTAACATCGCCAGCAATAAATTATATCAAATATGTGTGTGGAACTCAGCGTTCCTATTGCAAAATGCAAATGAATGCTATGAGTATTACGTTTCTAAACTCACCATCTTCACATCTGCATACAGTCATTAAGTGAGCAACGCCGAGCAGCACAATGAACAGCAACGCAGTCCTCTTCATTGTCCAAAGACGTTTGGCCTCGTTAGTAATGGTTAATTTGGTAGTATTCGTTTGAATGTCATCAAATTTAAATAGGCTGGGTCAATCGCGATTTATAACCGCAGGGCAGCCTTTAGCTTTGTGGTGTCGCACAAGCTAATAATCACTTTGCTAATCAGTAATCACAACGCTCACCAGCACCGCCTCCTCCAGTCTGCGACTTGTCTGACTTGCCACGATTTGATTGGCCGTCGTCGGTGCCCTTTGTCCAATGGCAAGCCGCCACTCCACGAACCAACAGAAAACGTACACGCACATGATTGGTCAGTTTTGTTAAAACGTTTCCTCCTTGAATTTCGAAATGAGCTTTGTTATGTGCACTTTCGAAGCGTTTTTATTCAAAGGAGAAAACCTTTTTTTATTTTTTATTACATAATTAATGTTCATGTTCTTCATCGTAGTGTGAAAATAATAAGCTTGGTGCTTTTCGTGTTTAATTAACGACTGCAGAACTTTAATGGCTGTACAAAATCGGTTTCTGAGTCAAATTATCAACACAAGTACAGACTTATGTTGTTTGCTCGGTATGCCAGAAAGCTATACACTCCCTAGCTACATCATTATAAATACACCAGCATAATTCAACATGCTCAAAAACACAAGTTGTATTCTTTTTTTCTCTCAGCTCAGCCGTCCTATGTGGAGTTTGCATGTTTGCATGTTTTAAATTTCCCTGTGCTTGTTTTAGTTTTCTGCAGGTACTTCATCCTTCCACAATCCAAATGCATGTATGTTCATAGAAACTAATGTGTGAATGGTTGTCTATGTGTGCCCTGAGATTGTCTGGCCCAAAGTCAGCTGGAATAAACTTTTAACTCACTCATGAGTTTAATGAGAATAATAACACTATATAATCAACAAATTAAGGGAGATTTGATAGCATTTTTGATGGATGTCAATCTTTTTAAAATGTTCTTTATTCATATATCAAATATCTTCCTTTATACAGCAATCAATGAAAATTGTGTCCCTGTGTGTAATGTAAGGAATTCTTACAAAGGCTCATTATGGATCAGGACATCAACCAACACCTTTGTATGTGTTACCTGAGTGGTTGTGCTACACTTTCTATTTGTACAAGACAAGCATCTGTCACATGTCCTGGTTGTATGGCTAGTTTGCCTTTCCAGAGCACCATTTAGGACTGAATGACACTCCACTTGGCCACTTTGCAGTTTCTCCACAATTCCTTTTAAGAACTGAGAGGCGTGTTCCTTTTGGAGGGAGGCAACAGGGCTGTCGTCCATGTGGATATGATGGGCAATAGGTGGTAGTGTGGCGTGCAGCCTATTTAGCCTGAGTAGTACCTCATCCACTAAAGTTTCAAACTCCTCCAGGTAGAAAGTCTGAAAACACAACAGGTTGTGAGACTTTTTAACGGTTCCTCTTAATGATCAAGTAGATTTGCCCAAACCTTGCTCTCCACTGCAAGCCTTGCCGGTTCTTTGTGTCCAGTGAGCTCACGAACCTTCCGTCTGATGTAGCCGCCTAATTCCGACAAAGTGCACACTTCCTTCCTGCTTTGACACATTTTACTACCTGATGAGGGCATGACGAACATCATCTAAATAAAAAAATGGACATTTGTATTGTTTACATTGTTGTAACACAGCAGTAATCTGGATCAAAACTGATAATTTTGAGGCATTTGTACCACAGCAGCACAGGACAGACAGAGTGCTCGGACGCTTAGGAGACCGCCAATAGCCTTCTGGTCCCAGCTATTAAAAAACAGTGTATGAACAGAGCATACAATCAGCAGCAGGATGAAAGCTGGCATCTAGGAAAGAAAAATAGAAACAAATTAGCAAGTTATTAGTTCTGCAATGCGCAAGCTTGTCATTCCACTGTGTGCTTACAAGGTTTGGGAGCAAGCAGGCCAAAGGGGTCGTAGACCTCCTGTTCATCTTCAGCATGTTTGCACATCTTACAGTGAGCAGGAGGAGCAGAACGCCATGCAGGGAGCGAATATGCTGCAAAATAGCAGCATGTGTCAGCAATTTGTGCACACAAAAACACACAAAAATTGTGTTCTATGCTTCTCTTTCATTCGCTCACTTGTTCCCTTGCAGCCAGGTGGCTGACATCCACGTGTTCTTTACTGTTGCTCATCTGCAACATCTCCGCAACCTCCATGGCTTCCATAGAGCAGCAGATGCCGTGATAATAGTATGTAAAAATTGCTATTTGGAGAGTTACCTAGAGAGATGCAACATGAGGTGAATTTGACATAACTCATATTGTGTGTGCCTTGTCTTTTTTACTTATAATTTTTTTTACATGTTCCAGGTTGCAGTGAAGGTTACCGTGATCTCCATTGTTTACATGTTTACACAGAGTAAACGTGAACTCTCAGGGATATGCATAGAACTGTTTTGCAAAGATTACAATTTGAACTACGAACGCTAGGTGGCAGCAAACTCAACTCAAAACAACCAGCAGTTTGACATAGTAAAGAATTGTTCCAAAAAGCAGCTTTATGCTGTTTGTTTCCACTCCCAATTGAAGTTTAATGTCAAATTAAACATTAAAAATAATAATTGTGTATTTAAAATAACCAAATAATTTTGCCTTAAAGTCTGTCAGCTAAATGCTTACTGACAATACAAAATGGCATAAACGGAACGAAAATCATCATCAATGCCTCTCTCTGTGTTATTGTTACCCTTTAAGCAATATATAACGGAGCAACCATTCATGATAATATAACAAGCAGAGGGGTCTTTGCAAAAAATAAATAAATAAAATACCAATATTACGGCAGTTTACGGAGTTATTCGTTAAACTCTTGTGTGCATCTGTCACCATTACAACACTGATCTCAAAAGTAAAACTGTTGACAGTTCGTTTGAAGTGCATCAGGAGTTACTACATTTCTGTCCTCCAAAAAGATGGATATAGTCAACACTTAATAGTGTTACAAATGTGGCTTAAATGGACAAGTGGCTATTGTGACAGATGGCTGTCGCGGAGTGAGTCAGCTTGAGTTAGTTTGGGGATTTTGAATGACACTGTAATATAATCTTGAGTGAGGTGACTTTTGTATAAACGTTGTAACAGATGTAGTTGGGAGTGTCACTGACAGGTGATGTCATCAAGTGGCGCCAGTTGGGATAACATGCACAAAATGAGATGTACATTTTTTGTCCCTATCAAATATGGCATTTTTGTCATATAGCTGACTAGTACGGGGCTCAACAACCCTTAGGCCAAAGAAATAACAGAAAATCTGTCTGGAGCCGTAAAACATTTGAACGTTGTGAGGAACAAAACAATGTGTTCACCTTATTGTTAGTTAGTGTAGTTCGTCTAATTTAGTGAGGGCCGAAGAGCTAATTAGAGCTGCACCATAACACAAAAATATGCAGCATCCAACACTTGGAGATTTATTTTCTTCTACACCCTAAAAACAGATTGGTCAAATTGACCCCCACCCCAAAAAAAAAGGTTAAATTTGACCAATCTAGCTGGTGGACAATCTATGTGTCCGATAGATCCTTTGGTTAAAACAACCATTTTAGAATGGTAGGTGTTTTCAATCAATATATATTGGTGATTGGGCCAACCGATACAAATTGGCCATTCTGACCAAGATATTGGTTAATCTGTGTTAGAGGCTAAAAAAATTCTACCTTCTGTCTCACAATTTTGGACTCTGATATTTTTTGAATATTTAATTATTCATTTTCCATCACCCATCCATTTTCTGAACCGCTTATCGAGTACGAGTGTCACCAGCATGCTGGAGCCTATCCCAGCTGTCAATGGGCGGGAGGTGGGGTGGAACTGGTCGCTAGCCAATCGCAGTTAATTATTAATTTTTATGATCTAAATTATTAAATAATTTAAAGAATATTTTATCCCCAAAAAATTAAAATAACTATGTAAAAAAATTAAAAATAATAATAATTTCTACTCATTAATTTTTTTAGATCCACAGGGAGCTACAAGAGAGGGACTAAAGAGCCACATGTGGCTCCAGAGCCGCAGGTTGCAGACCCCTGGACTAGTAGGTGAGCAGTCCTACAAGGCACCACAGTAGCGCTGATAAAAATTGTGGCCCACTCCATTGTCTTAAGTTGCCCATCGCTATTCAGAGGTTTTAATCAACTTAATGTGCATATTTGTCGGATATGGGAGGAAGCTGGAATACCTGTCAAAACCACACGTAAGTGCGGGGATAATATGCAAATGCACAGGAAGTTCGGAGCTGAAATTCAAAGCCTGATCCTCAGAACTGAGAGGCAGACGTGCTAATCACTATTATTACTACAGTGATAGATAAATATTTAAGTACATCTTAGTAGCATTGTACACTATGTATTACATGATGTGATGTAACACTTACATGCAGCCAGTTATAAGGTGCTGTACAGTATCCCATCAAGCCTTTCTGCCATGCGGTGCCAACTTGAACACAGAGATGCAGCAGCGACACGCAGAGGAATAGCAACTGGATGCAAAATAAATGTGAGAACTCACTTTTCATGTTGTGTCATCGGGTGTGCTGTAATCATTACCTGGCAGACTGTGACGACCCAAACAGCAGGTGTGTGGTAAACCTTCACAGAGTGGACTGCGGCTGAGGTTAACATGGTACCAGTGGGGCTCTGCTCAGCCAGCAGGGTCGCAGTGGTGAACAAGTCAGGTGCAGGGCTATACAAAGTGAATTTCACCTTTTGAACCACACAGCTGTCACATTGCAAGGCCTTCAATCTATATGTAGCATCAGACCTAATGAAAGTGCAAGGGAGACTTTCAGTGGGAAAATCAATCATGATCCCATGCTAATATTTTGTACTGGTCTTTACTTAGTGCGGCCGAGGCTAACTGCAGAGCTCCATCCTAAGTCACATGATCTTTTCTAAAACACAAAAATGAATTAGAGATGCCACACAAGACTCATTAAAGCACCTAGAAGTATTTACAGTCTATCATGAATAAGTGTTTTTTTTTTAATATGCTTACCCTGCAGAGCTGTGTCATCCACACGACTGGCTCACCAATCAAGATGTATGACTGTTAAAAGAGATCAGACTGTTGATCCACCAAATATGAATCCGAGTCAAGATCACAATTGCTTGCAATTTCTGTCGCATAACAAATATGAAGTAGTTGAGTTTGCTCTGTTGTCAAATCCACCTTTATTGGAGCAGAGGTATTCTTATACAGCAAGTTAAGCAAATTGCTCAGCGTCCATTTCTGCCAGTCTTCATATTTCTGTATGGACATGAATGCAGGTTCCTGTCTCCTACTGCAATAAATGGAAAATAATTGTCATTTCTATCATGTCTCTACTGGACGACATTGTTTGTGTATCTGTTTATGTTGATTACCCGGTAAACTGTTGTTGGATGACTTTATTCAGGGAGTAATGGTCATTGAATGAGCTGCTGTGGGAAATGCACAATATCAGGAGGAGCATAGCAACAAAAACACACAAATCCCTGAATGACAAAGAGAAGGAGAAAAAAGAAAAATACATTTAATAAACACTATCAACAACTCTGATTAGATTAGCATACAGAATATTACACTCACCTGAGTGTTTTATGAATCAAAGCCTCACATCTTCTGCGTGCTCGAGTCGGCCTCAACTCTGCAACAGTTGGTGGACGCACAAGACTGAGAAATCTCGCTCGCTGGCGCCGTCCAAGAAGCTGAAAGTCAGAAATTATATTTTTTAATGATAGATGTGAGATCTCAGATTTGCAATGAAACCGAATGTTCATCACCTTTTGGAGGTCTGAGCAGATCTCAGATTGAAGAGCAGATGTAAAAATGATTCTGGAGAGATTATGAAAGTAAATTCTATTTCTGTTCCAAATGGAGACAGTCACAGCAACAGCAAGGATCTGCAGCATGAAAGAGACATTATTGTGAACATATTATTCAGGAATGAAGTCAAATGTTACTTATTTCGAGGGGGAAATTATGTTCTACCACAATTGGCTGGATCAGGAAGATGCACAACAACAAGGAGATGAAGACAGAATGCAGCCAAAGTTGCAACTTACTACTGCTGAACCTGACAAACAAAAAAATAAAAAATACAACTTTCAATGGACACTCAACTTTCACAATACAACTTTGCCTTTTCAAAAATAACTCGCTAAGATTCTTTCAATTACACTTATTTAAGATGCATGCAACCATCAGATCCCTCGTTCACACTTTTTTCCAATTATTAATTCAATATCTAGTCAATGTGAAAAAGTTTAGCTCTGTGTACATACAACAACGATTTCTCTTTAAACTCCCCCGAAAATGTCAGCTTTGCAGAGGTTGTTAAATATCGTTGTTAAGATTGATGACGTTATAGAATGATACTGTAAGTATAAATTGCAAATACCTGAGTCCCAGCAGTGCAGTGAGCAGTAGACCAGTGAAGGACAGAAGCAGACACAGAGTCCAGGCCAAATAACAACACCATAACCAATTTGGTCTCATTTTCTTCCATCTTCCATCAAAAGCCCGACGACATCTTCTGTGCTTCAGCTTCTGAATAACTTCTGTCTGGATTTCACTGTCCTTATTATTTACATCCCTTGTAACCAGATTCTCCTATAACAAAAATGAAAGGAAAAATAAAATGTAGAGGGAATGAAAAATATGATGAGTCAAATAGATATTGTGAGCTGATGGAGATATAACCTGATATTTCTTCTCAACGCCGCCCATGTCCACTGCAAAGACATCACGGAGAAACAAAGATAAACACAAACAACCCGTAATGGAATGTTTTTTTTTTACCATAATGAGATCATCTTCACCTTCAAAAGGATCCTGGATAGTTTGCGTCCCTTCCTGTTCTATTGTCAGCTTCACTCCATGCACTCGAAACAGGAACGTCATCAGTGTTGCCATGGGCAACGCCACCGCCACACTTAATACTCCGGTTCTCAGAGACTCAACTGTAATGCCCACCTTGAAATGAATAAAAAGGAACCTTAGAGTTAAATATCAATAACACTCACGCACAAAATTATGATTTATTTTCTTAGTTTAACCCACCACTTCATCCATTTGCGATATGATTAGTGCATTGACACATGCGTAACCCGCAAATAGCAGCAGGCATATGCTAAGTCTTTGCGTATGTGTGAATGAGTGAGGCTGAGGGCAGCTGTACACAGACATCCACATGTGGAAGTCCGCCAGGTAGTCACACAACGTGAGATGTAACATCTGCAGGCAGAGATACAAACATGCAGAAGATGAAATGTTTGTTTGATCTGAATGGGATCTATCCAAGTATGTACCTGAGCTAATCCAATTCCACGACTACAAACACGGAGCATTCTCTCCACTTGGCCATCACCTTTACTCACGGACAACCAGAGCTGGCTCACAAAGAGCCATGTTTGCTCCTCCATGTTCGCTCGCCCTACCTGTGATCAAACAAGATCACAAAATGTGGCCTGGCATCACATAAACAACAAAAGCAGAGCCTTACCTCAGATACTTCTACTAGTTTGAGGTATAAATCTGGTGAAGGTCCTGAGTTGTCATGCCAGATGTGGACCCCCCACACTGGACCCAGGCTATCTGCTGCACTGTGATGTCATTGAAACTGTTATGTACATCTCACATAAAAGCAAGTTTGAAAGGGATATTTGAAATTGCTTGGCTGTTACCTGAATATAAAGGTGTCTTGTGAGTTCCTCCTGAACAGAGTGCATCCTGGGACATTTAGTTCTCTTGTCTGTGAGATGCCATCAACACCATAAAGTGCTAAGTAAACCTGGCAAAAATGTGATTAAACAATGAAATTCCACTCCCAGAGAGAAATACTTCCACCTTGTAGAAATAGCTTGGGGAACGCACTATTAAGTTCAAGTACAGGGGTCAGAAACCATTACTGTCAAAAGAGCCGTTTCAGACCAAATTAATAACCAGAAAACATTTGAACATTATGATGAACCACAGCGTGTTAATATTAGTCTAATGTACTGAGGGCCAAATTTCTAATTAGAAACTGCACCAGAAAAAGGTGCAGCATCCAATACTTGAAATTCATTTTCTTCTATCTTTCGTCTTCCGCTTTTGGATTTTTTTCAGCTTTTTTTTCTATCAATTATCAGATTTCTTTTCTTTTATGGTAATTTTCGGGATTGCTTGGACATTTTATGGTTTCTTTTTTAACATTCTCTTTTTTGACTTTTTTATTCAACTCTGACATTTTTGACAATTTCATAGAATTTTATGGTAAATTTCTGCTTTTGCTCTTCCTTTTTGGACATTTTATGGTTACTTTTTGATATATTTTTAGGTCATTAAAATAAAACTATTTTTCTAACAACTTAAAAAATTGGACACTGACATTTTTTAAATATTTAATTATTCGTCCGATTTCACTAATTAACACTGATATTAAAATTATCACTAAGGCTTTTACATCTAGATTAGAAACAGTAATCCCGACAATCATTCATAGCGACCAAACAGGCTTTATTAAAGAGCGTCACTCTACTAATAATATTAGAAGGCTCTTTAACCTTATTAGTATGTCACAGCGGCATGATAAAAAGGCAGTTATTATATCATTGGATGCAGAAAAAGCTTTTGATAAAGTTAACTGGTCCTTCCTCTTTGCTGTTTTAAATACATTTGACTTTGGGAAGTCATTTATTCACTGGGTGTCAGTATTATATGATTCTCCTAAAGCTACTGTTACTACTAATGGGATTATATCTAAGAGTTTTACTCTACAGAGAGGCACAAGACAGGGATGCCCACTGTCGCCTTTATTATTTGCAATATTTATTGAACCGCTTGCATTAGCCATACGCCAGGAAAGAATGATTCAAGGAATTCACTCTGGGGTAACAGAACATAAAATTAATCTATATGCCGATGATATTTTACTTTATTTAGAAAAGCCTGCTATTTCATTAGGGGAAGTATTTAACTTAATAACTAAATTCTCACAGTTATCAGACTATTCTATTAACTGGACAAAATCAACACTTCTACCTATTACAGAAAATTCATGGAACCCTGCAAGCCAGGACCCATACTACTCATTTCCTATAGGTAATTTAAAATACTTAGGCATAAAAATCTCACCTAAATTAACTGATTTAGTTAATTTAAATTTCACTCCACTTCTGGATAGCATTTATAGTGACTTGGAGCGCTGGAATAATCTTCCTATTTCTCTAATAGGACGAATAGCCACTATTAAAATGAAAGTTTTACCCAAAATAAACTATTTTTTCTCAATGATTCCATTTAAACCTACGGCTAACTGGTTCCAGTTGTTGGACTCAGCCGTTACAAAATTTTACTGGAAAAAAAAAAGAAGCAAAGATTAGTCTATCTACTCTTCAGAAAAATAAATCCAAAGGAGGTCTAGAGGCACCAAATTTTATGCACTATTATATAGCCAACCAGCTACAATATATTATTTTATGGGCACAACCCAATAGAGATACTAACTGTTGGCTGGAACTAGAACAGAAGGATTGTAATAACCTCAGACTCCTAGATTTACTCTTTATTACAACATCGATTAAGCGCCATAACTGCTTTAAAAATCCAATGATTTCCGCCACCCTGACTGCCTGGTGGAAGGCACTAGAAATGACAAAAGCCAAAGTGGAGCCCAGCGGGCTTTCTCCCCTATGGCATAACCCCGACTTTCAAATTAACAACCAATCGTTTTATTTGAATGTGTGGGAGCAGAAAGGAATTACACATCTCCACCATCCCTTCTCAGATAATATGTTTATATCATATACATCCTTGCTCCAAAAATATAAAATAAAAAACGGAAACTTTTTACATTATTTGCAAGTTAAAAGTATGATAAAGAAACAAATTCCAACACTCCAGGGTACGCTCCAACCGCCTGTTTTAGCTAAAGATATTACCAAGCTTTCTCCGACAACAACAAAAAAACTCTCAAAAATATATAAGTTACTTTCATATACTGATAAAACGTCTTTACCCATCTCAAAATGGGAAACAGACTTGTCTATAGCTCCGGAATCTGTCTTTTGGATTCAAGTTTGTGAAAATGTTTTTAAAATGACAAAACACACAAATTTACAACTTATCCAATATAAAATTATTCACAGAACATACATTACTCAATATATGATGAAGAAAATGGGACTCTCAGACTCCGACATTTGTCTCCAGTGTTTACAAAACACTACAGACACTTATTTTCATGCTTTATGGTTATGTACTCCGGTTATGTGTTTCTGGACTAAAGTCTTAGAAAAACTTTCCGCTGTCTTGGACTGTAGGATACCGTTCTCTCCAAACTTGTGTTTGCTAGGTGACTTAACAACAATTGACTTACCACATAAACAATTTCAATCTATACTTGTAGCCCTTACTATCGCAAAAAAAACAATTCTTGTTAACTGGAAAAATAAACAAACTTTGAATATCGACCAATGGTCTAACCTCCTCATAAATCATATTTTAATGGAAAAAATATCTGCCTCAAATAAAAACCAAATGTCAAAATTTAAAGAAACATGGTCTACGTATATAGAATTTTTTAACCTAAACTTGGATTTTAATTCTGCCTGTTAGCGAGAGCCACAGCAGCGTTATAACTTGCATTGATGTTTCTGTATTAGGCAATTTGTAACTAATGGTTGTGTTTCTATAGTCAGGAACCCGGCTGCTGCCAGCGGGATCGAGCGGATTCACCTCCGATGGGCACCAGGGGTTGATATTCGGATTCACGGCATGCCAGTGGGTTAATTCTGTGGGTGCTGTCCCCCCTGGCGGGGAGTGGGCGGGTCTGCCCCTCTGTTGGCTGCTGGGAGGCGGCTGCGTCTTGGCCGTTCCCTGGGTCTCTTGGGGGGTGCTGCGTTGCGGGGCTTTCCCTGGTGTCGGGGGCGGCGCCGTTCCGGCGCGGTCCGTCGCTCTGGGCCCGGCGACGCGGTTCGGGGCCTGTGGGCCGCCGGGGTGCCCGGTGGTTCCCTCTCCCCTCCCCCTTCCTCCCCCTTGCTGCCTCTCCCTCCTCGCCTCTCCCCGCCCGTCCTCCGCCTCCCTGTCCCCTCTCCCTCGTCGCCCTTCCTCCTCCTCTCCCCCTCTCCTTGCGTCCCTGCCGCTGCCCCCTGCCCTTCTTGTCGTCCCCTTCCCTCCTCCCTTCCCCTTCCCCGGTACGCCTTCCTTCCCCTCCCCTGGGCCGGGGGCTCCATCCATGGCCCGGGTCTCGGTGCTATGGGGGCCGGCGGGGGTGGCTGGGGTTTGGTGTCGTGCCCGCCCCGCTCCGGTGGGCGTCCTGACACCTCGGGCGGGACCCAGTATCCGGGGGGCGAGCCCTATCGCCCCGCCGGACGGGTCCCATATGCCCGCCGGGGTCCTGGTGGGGTGGGTGGGGGCTTGGTGGGCCGGTGCGCCTCCTGCCCCCGCCCGGTTGGGGGGGGCCCCGCTGGTCACACCTCTTAACTCACTACACTAGGTTTGCACAATACACTTTTATAGACATATAGGGCACATAACACACTTTGGGGGGTGGGGTAGGGTGGAAACACCGTCTTCACCCTACAACTCCCCTCCAATTTTAATACACCACACAACTTGTGGGTGGGGGGGGGGGGCTTGTGGGGGTGCCATCGGTTGGGGGCCGCAGTATAGAGCAGTGCTGCGGCCCCCTGTCCGTGTCGCCACCCGCCCCCCCCCCCCCCCCCGCCCTATCTATTATTTTTTTTAATGCACCACATACACTCAGCAACATGCTTGGGTGGCGGGTGGATCGGAGCGTGGGAATATCATTTCCATCGGCTCCGGTTCACCTGCTCCTAATTTTAATGCACCACACACACACACTTGTATATACACTGGGTGGGGTCACATTCACGGTTTAGGGGGGTCGTGGGGGGGGGCGGGGGTTGGGGGCCGGTGGGGTGCCTGGTGGGCCTGCAGTGCCCCGTCCTGCTGCGTTGGGCCGGGGGCGCGGGCCGTGTTGGGGCGGGGGGCGCTCCTGCTCCTGGGTTTGCTCTCCGGCCGGTGGCCCTGGTGGGGCCCGGGGGTCGTCCTTTGGCGCTGCCGCGGCCTGGGGGGCCCTGAGGTGTTGCGCTTGCTCTGTTCCGGCGGGGGTCGACGGCTCCCCTCTTTGGTGGAGATTTTCATGCATGCCAGATCCACCACACCAGCATCTACCGAAACTCAGACACAATCTGTTTCCTCCTCAGGTTATTGAATCGGTGGAGGCTGGTGTCTCGGATCTCACGCGGCTTCGTCTATCCTTCCTTCCTTTTCTCGGTCTCTCCGTTGGTCTCTTGAGGCCTCCCTGATTTTATGTTTTTTGGATTTGTTGGGGTCTGGATGTTTCTTGGGCTGGGGAGGAGTTCTGGTGGGGGGTGTCTGGTCGGTGCTGGATTTCACCTTCCTTGGTTTTCTTCGGTCCCCTCGGGTCTCCTGGTGTTCGATTTAGGTGAATGGTATGAGATTTTTTTTCTAATAGGTTTTCTGGTGAGCTAACAAATACACACACGCACGCACGCACGCACGCACATACACATACACATACTCACCCACACACACAAAAAAAAAATATGTGTATGTATGTATGTATATATATATGTATATATGTATGTATATATGTGTATA
Source organism: Leptonotus elevatus (assembly GCF_054856555.1). Taxonomy (NCBI): domain Eukaryota; kingdom Metazoa; phylum Chordata; class Actinopteri; order Syngnathiformes; family Syngnathidae; genus Leptonotus; species Leptonotus elevatus. The sequence goes on from NC_141259.1 coordinate 2,719,319, forward strand.
TATATATATATATATATATATATATTTAAAAAAAAAAAATAAAAAAAAAAAGAGCAATGATGATGACATTTCCGAATGAACAATACTGAGCTCTTAATAAAAAAGAAGAAAAAAAAATTTATTTAATTATTCATGTTCCAAAATTAAATCATTAATTAATTTAAATAATATTGTATCTAAAAAAATAAAAATAAAATAAAATGTTTATATATATATATATATATATATATATATATATATATATATATATATATATATATATATATATATATAAACATTTTATTGTCAAAATTGTCAAAAATGTCAGAGTTGAATAAAAAAGTCAAAAAAGAAAATGTTAAAAAAGAAACCATAAAATGTCCAAGCAATCCCGAAAATTACCATAAAAGAAAAGAAATCTGATAATTGATAGAAAAAAAAGCTGAAAAAAAATCCAAAAGCGGAAGACGAAAGATAGAAGAAAATGAATTTCAAGTATTGGATGCTGCACCTTTTTCTGGTGCAGTTTCTAATTAGAAATTTGGCCCTCAGTACATTAGACTAATATTAACACGCTGTGGTTCATCATAATGTTCAAATGTTTTCTGGTTATTTATTTGGTCTGAAACGGCTATATATATATATATATATATATATATATATATATATATATATATATATATATATATATATATATATATATATATATATATATATATATATATATATATATATATATATATATATATATATATATATATATATATAGGCTCCAGCTCCCCCCGCGACCCTTGTGAGGACAAGCGGTTATGAAAATGGATGGATAGATGGATGTAAAAAAATATATAATAATAATTTCTACACATTTTTTGGGGACGATCCACAGGGAGCCCCAGGAGAGGGACTAAATAGCCACATGTGGCTCCAGAGCCCCAGGTTGCAGATAAGATAAGAGCCATTCAGTAAAGTAATTTAGACTCTTGGCATAACATTACCTTTGCACTCAGTTTGTACGCAGAGCAGAGGCCAGTGTGGATAGTAACAGCATAGAGATGTTGGTCCAGTCGACAATTGTCGTTAAGGTAGTGGACTTGTCGATTCTGCTCAGAGATAACGTCTGCTCTCCTGCACTCCACCAATGCTGGGACGTATAGAAACGCACACAGCAACAGGACAACCAAGACAGTCATATCAGCGGGCTCACTGAAAGAATGAATGACACAAATGACAAAATGTTATACCAAATGTATGCAAATATGCAAAACTAATTAATCAAATGAATTACAATTTTTTATAATTTAACAAAACATTAAATATGTTCATAATTAATAACATTTTGAATAATTATTGACTCAGTCCACTATTACTTTTGACTTCTTAATTTATAAAAGGTCTTTGGGGGGGGGGGGGGGCAGCCTTTATAATATAATCCAATATTATGTTTTTGGGATAATTTTGAATACGTTTTTCATATCTAATATTCAATCTGCAATTCAATTGTCTAACACCTGTGAGGAGAAAGTCACCTGACGAATAGGTCCAGGTCATCTGCTTCAAAGATAGTCTGAATCTGCTTTTGCACCACAGTTAGCGCCATCAACTGATGACAACTGGGACATACACAAAATGGCAAGTGAGGCAGCCTCTAAACAGGGTTCAGTGTGTAAACATACCATTATAGCCGTATACATACCTGCAGTTGACAGCATCAGTGCTGTCTGCTTGGTGTGTGCTGCAGCCCAGCTGCGTCCAGGCCCCCTTGAGGCGGTCAAAGGACAAGCACTGGCTAGTGTCCACTGCCAGAGTGTAATTGATCTGGCTACTCAGGTGCTTGTGTCTGATTGGTTTACCAAAGTCGCCATTTAATAACGCCAAGTAGCCAACCCCTGGAGCTAGATATGAATTCCTAATCAGTTTAATCCACAATAGCAAGAAAATTGATGGCTGGAAGAAAAACCTACTATTGAGGAAGGATGTCGGCAGGGTGATGCGAGTGGTGTTGGTCTCCCAGAGGTGAATCTTACACAAGTGGTGCATGCTGGGATCCGGCTTAGCAAACATCCTGCCACAGTAAAGAGTCAATAATCACCCCAGATGCAAAACATGCCACTTGAAAAATACTGTACCTGAAGAGCAGCATGATGGGAAATGGCCGGTTAGGTGGCAGCGTGAAAGCCACACTCAGCTGGATGGCCTGTTGTAAATGTTCCTGGGTTATGTTGAAGCTGTGGTAGTTGATGCGGCTTCGCAAGAGGACAAGCTCAGATGCAGATTCCTTCTATGGGACACACATCAGCAAATAAACTCACAACATGCACTAGTGTTAACTAACGCAGGGGTCTGCAACCTGCGGCTCTGGAGCCACATGCGGCTCTTTAGTCTCACTCCTGTGGCTCCCTGTGGATCTAAAAAAAATTGTTGAAATGTATATATATATATAAGATACAATATTATTTAACTTAATGATTGAAATAAAAAAAGAAATAATTACATTTTCAAAAAGGAATCAAAATTTATAAGTCAGAAAAAGAGAGACGAAAGGTAGCTGAAACAGGTTTTAAAGAAAGTCCCTAAACATGTTGAAAAAGTGACCATAAAAAAGGAAGACGAAAAGTGGAAAATTGTCGTATAATGTCTTTGGAATTTCCAAAAAAGTCAGAAAATTCAACAACAACAAAAGGCAGGAAAGACAACATTTAAAAAAATATATACAAATAAAATCTCCCAAATCAAAAGAAGAAAGGCAGAAAATTACCACAAAATGTCTTTGGAATTGCCAAAAAAGACAGAAAATTTATTTTAAAATAAGGCAGACAAGAAAACCATCAAAAGGTAACTATAAAATGTCTAAAAACAAAAGAAGAAATCCAAAAAATTAACATAAAATTTCCACATATTTGCCCCCAAAAAATTAATTTGATAGCAAACAGGCAGAAACAAATGTCAACAAAATGTCCCAAAAAAAAGAAGAGGCAGAAAATGACATAATACAGTATTTTCATAAAATTGACAAGAATGTCAGATATTTTACAGAAAGACAGTCTAAAAATGTACGTTATGGTGCAGCTCTAATCAGCTCTTGGGCCCTCAGTACAGTCGACTAACACTAACACACTGTTTCGTTCATCATAATGTTTGAATCTTTTGCGGCTCCAGACAGATTTTTTGTTATTTATTTGGCCTAAAATGGCTCTTTTAAAAGTAAAGGTTGCTGACCCCTGTAACAGTAAAGTTAGTTGAAATTAATCGACATGTTATTTTTAGCTAACTAGCTACAAATATGCCACATACTTTGTCTTGTCTTGGTTTCATCTCCACAATGATTGGCTGAACAAGCGATCGAACTGAGATTTTTCTCCTTGTGCTGCATTTATACAGAGTCAAATCCACCACTTGTCCACTTATCTGCAAAAGAGCAAAATCAAATGAGAATGTTGTATTTCTTTGTGTCAATAAGCTTACAGTATATATATATCCTACTTTGCTCACCCTGCCAGGATAGGGAACCCAAGTCCAAGGTGAGTGTTTGAGTTCAACAATAAGGCTAAGCACACACTGTCCTCTAAGAGAACGAATCATGGATGCAGGTGTGTAAAAAATCGCAGAATCACTGCTGATGACTGACATTGATGAGTTGTGTTGCACAATCAAGAGAGAAATGCAGCCACTGCTGACTCTGTGCTCTTGGATTTTGCTGAACAAGGTGTACTTCTAAAACAAAAACAAAACAGAATAACACCACTTGATAACCAGAAAGTAAATGAAGTTTCCATAGTGGAAGTGTGACCTCTCACCAGAATCAGATCAGAAGCAGTTTGTACAATATTTTCCACCAACTGCTGTATCCTACTTGTTTGGAAATAATCATGGGATACATCTGTAATGTCCTTTCCTAAATGTAATCCATTTTGTGGGTCTGATGCATCCTTGCATGTAAAATCAGAATCGTATGTTGTTTTGACTGTGACGTCTTTAGCAGTAATGGCAGCCTCCAGGCTGTACGATAACATTTTGACCAAAATATTAAGGGTCCTCTGGTCCAGTTGGTACCACTTTAGCACACCGGGTTGAGAAAGGTGCCCTGAGATGGCCTTCACGTGAGCAACCACTTGTCTGACACTCGCTAATGTTACCTAAGAAGCGTATTACTCTGTCAAGGGCTTTTTCAGTCAACATTTATTAGTGTTTCTTTGAGAAAAACTTAAACTTACCTGTCTTGTAAATTGTAAAAGATCTCTGAGAATGCCTATGTTGTCAACCATTGAGTCCTGGAATCAAATAACATGTTACAAAAGAACACCGAGTACCATGTACAAGTCTCAGATCAACTTTATTATCATTAACTTTTTCAAAGCAATACAAAAATGTAGAGTTTTGTGATTTAAACAATATGCTACTTTTTTGAGGACAGAGGAAGTAGCCAATTAATTTGAAGGAAAATTGCACTCATATGAATTCACATATACTGTATAACAACTTATGGTGTTCCACAGAGTTCAATTCTAGGGCCTCTGCTGTTTTCATTGTATCTGCCGCCCTGGTTTACATAAGAAAACAGCGGCGGTTGTTGTTTTAAAGTGCTCTATTAATATTGGCACACCCAGCTTTTCTTCATGTAGTATGTGTGTTGTGTTTTTTTTTGTGTGTATACCTTGTCACTACTTTCCAGTTTGCACATAGTGCAGATGAGTACATTACGCATGTGACTCTGAGTGTGGTGGTCTGCCTGGCTGTCCAAGCTGAGTCGATTCAGGATGCCGGACAACAGACTGACATAGTTGCTAATCTCTGCATTGTTCCCAAGCAGAATCAATGCAGACAGGTTCTTCAGCCCTGTTTGGGACCTGGAACCGAAAGGAAAATAAAATCTAAGTAACACAATATTAAAAAAAGTTAAAATATTTAATAAAGTACTGCTTACAATTCCACATCAGGATTGTGAGAGGAAACATCTCTGAAGAAGCTAGGCCGGACTTGGACAGTTACAGGGCAAACTTTAGTGGATGATCCGAACATGTTGCTGCTGATTTTTGTGTATACAGTTACTATAACAATAAAAGTAATGAACCAGTCAAGCACATGTGCAACTATGTCAGTCACGTGTGGTCTTGATCAATTTGATTGCCTTTTGTTACCTTTATAGTCATCGCTGGGGTGTCCAGATGGAAGGCTGAAGTAATACTGAAAGTTTCTGCCCTGGTACAACATCCTGGGAGGTTCGTTCCCAACACTGAAGCTGTACTCGTACAGTAAGTCCTTCAAAAGACACACAACACACACACGCGTGCTTAACTTTGCATTCACTCTGATTTTGGAGACGTTAGCTAAATACTGAAAAATTTGAATTGCAACGGTGGAATATGTTTTTACCTCTCTCCCTGAGGTGCAGAAGATGCTGAAGTGAGTGTGTAACTCGACCCCTTTACTTGGTTGCACTTGGCATGTCATTCCTTTAGGAATCGGCTTTGTTCTCAAGAATAGTTGAGTGCGTCCCCAAATCCGACTTTTAGATTCTTTGTTTTGACAACAACAAAAAAACAGTACATACTGATCAGTATCCAGTTATTTTAGCAAAATGATGAATGAAGGACCTACTGGCAATGACCTCCAGCATGTAAATGCTATCTGGCTTTAGACTAAAAGGCCTGACGCGGAGCAACGCAGAGGAAAGCCCTGCAAAATTGTGACAGCGTTATGATAAACAATAACCGATGCAATGAGAGAACATTTTCTGTGTGTTGCGTACCTGTGTAGGTGTAGGATGCAAATAAGCCCACCTCTATTGTGTCTCGAGAGAGGTCGAGTAAGGTTTGCTTTCGGATGACTTGCCGGGGCCTGGCCTGCAACAGATTACTCCCCTCAGGGTCATGTGACACTGGGTTGAACGATGGGTCATCTTCTGGACTCAAGGTCTCAATATCCACACCTAAAAATGCATAATCTTCAGTGTATGGGCAAATAAAAAATGTGTAAAAATATACATTAAAAAAAACCAAACCTGTTGGTCTCCCTGCTGACATCCCTGGATCTCCCTCCTCTGCGATTTGCAAGGGAATATCATAATCTGATCATAAGAGCAGAGGCTTCAACACACAATGGCAAGACTTGACAACATAACATTTGACAAATAATGACACTTAAAACATGGCGGCGCTGGTAGACACCTTGTCCAACTATCACGTCAGCACTGTACCAGTCTGCAGAGGAGTCGTAATCAATATGAAATTTACTTCCAAGTTCCCTCTGATCCAAATGGACACTACCATCACCACCGGCAGTGGAGTCCAGAGAGTCCAGAAGGCCAAGCTCCCCCCGAGAATGATAAGGGGGCTCCTCTCCTAGCCATGAAGAGCATTATAAAAGGCATTAAATGTTAAATAATTCATATAAAATCACCACATCATTATAAACCAGAGTCTTGCATTTCATTTGGCACAGTGGCGTTTAGAAAACATAAAGCACTGTTAAATACTGTAAATGTAACAGTGTGTATAGAGGGGTTATTTTCATATAATTTGATCAATAACATTAAAGACGTACGCCACTTCCTTTGAAAATCAGCAATTTTCATTTTAAGTATTTGAATTATGGCAATGTTATCATGTGCTGTGTTCTGTTTATTTTTCATTATTCATTTTTTTTTCTATTTTAATGATACATTATTAAATATAATACCTTATTGTATATTATCATGATATAAGGGGTAGAACTAGATACGTTCTTGTACCTCTTTACACACTTTGAACATGTAAATTATGACTACTAATAATTAATTTCCGTCCTGAGTTTAATTTTCTTTCTTTCACTTTGATTATATATTTTGTGTTGCATTTAGATGTTCAATAAACCAATAAACCAAACCAACAATAGTTAAAATAAAATACTTTTCTTCTTCTTATTATTATTATTATTGTAATTTTAATGACAAAATGTCTTTACCATTATGTGTCCGAAATGAAAGTTCATGATTTTCTGAAGATGCTACGGTAATTTTTGTTTGTTTGTTTTCTCATATTGCTTAATATGCATATTTGATGAAAAGTAACACAAATACATCTTCGTGTCTTAAGAGTTCCTTTATTTGGTTATTTTACAAGAGCCCCTTCTATGTCACACCAGCTGTCTTTACCAATATCTGTTATGTGAATTGCCAGAATATGGCAGCTAAAATCAGACAGCAATATTGATAGCATTTCTGAGGTAAGAATTAGTGAAAAGTGTCAGAACAATGGCATGTCTATACAATGATTGCTATGAAGCTTTTTATGTCTTTACAGTTATACACTTCTGTCTTTACCGTTAAACAAAAAGTACATTTCAATGGGCCACCACCATTTACTCTGAAATGTAACTTGGGATAATAAAAGTTATCATTGTTACTTATTTATTGATTGCACCACCACCACCCCCCCCCCCCCCACCACCAACTATCTCTCTCTCGGATCTCTGTAAACCTTTATCAGATTTAAGATGAGATCAGATTTACATGTAGCCTCACCTGATCCTGCTGGGTCAATGCTGGTTCCATTGACAGGTTCTGCCAAACCAGTATGAGAAGCAAATGGGTTTTGTTAAACTTTTTGATCACTTTGGAGTCAGCATTGCTTAATATTTTACATACCAGTAATGGTTGTCTTGGGAACAAAAACACCTGATGAGTAAGCAGGCTGGGAAGCATTTGGAGGATGTGGATAAAGATGTGAGGGGGGCATTGATGTTGTTTCTTTGATGGTGGATGGGGCACTGAGGTCAACCGTAGAACAAAATGGGGCTACACAAGAGACAGACAATCAATCACTGTCACATTTGCACATTGTCACAAAGCAAGAACTGAATCCATGAAGTCAGGCAGAAATACTACTACATCATCAGTGACTCCAAATAGAGCCAATAAGGCCAATTTACCTTCTACCATAGGTTTGGAGGACGCATTAACCAAGTGCAAAGCCCAGGTGTACTGGGTGTGCTTTGGAGGAACCTCACAGTCTTCACACATGGCCTTGACTGAGAAAGGCTGATCCCAGTTTACTTGATCTCCTTCACATTCAAGACATGATACTGCCAATCTCCTGAATTGGAAACAATCAGAGAAAAGTTACAACTGAGATTGCGGTAAAATCTTAACTGGCCACTTAAATCAGATTATTTATTTATTTATTTAAGAATTTGTCAATGTCTGTCATTTGTGCAAATGTGACCTGCAAAGTCTACATTGGAGTCAAATGTGTCTCGTACCCGACAACATTTGGCGTTAATGTGATGTAAGCTTCTGTCGAAGCTGACAGCTCTCCACTGTGAACGGTGAGTGTGAAATGAAACTGGTCGAAATTTTGTTTGAGGAAGCTCATGGGAAAGGTGAGCACAGCAGAGTTTGTAGCAACATGATGATTGAAACAGGAACTCTTGATGGAGCTGACTGGTTCACACATCCACTTGAGGCTAGAAATAAAGTGACATTTTAATTCACTCAGAAAAGAGTTAAGGACTCCTTTCAATTTCTATTAAACATATTCAAGGGGCTGTAGAGTTCCTCCACCTGATTGGATCCATAGGGAAGTCAGGATTGTAGGAACGCTGTCCATCCAGTGTTACCATGGTGATGTTCCTGTTGTTAATAAAGAGGTTGGTGCCGCCCTGGATGGAAGCCACAGGAGGGCTGGGAATCACTTGAACTCTCACACTATAGTTACTGTACACCAAACTGCCAACTACCTGGATCTGTAAAACGTTAGCAGAAACTCATGACACAAAAGCATTTTAGCAAATAGTTCTCTCCTGAAATTATATTTTAAGAACAGTATAGCCACAAAGTGTCTATCCCACGCAATCACAACAAGACGAAGCAACAGAAGTAAACGTCACACTGTACAATGAATCTTATATTTAATCCAATTATGCAAGCGGCTCTATACTGGAAGCAGGATGTTAAAAATCAGGTGGGAATTGGACAACAGCTCACGCATGTTCCTTTTCCTTTTTTGCTCATTTATCAACTGTAAATAAAGCATTCACAATTGACTGAACAGTTTAGTGTAGTTTAGTGAAGTCATGGCTGTAATTAATTGTCTTATTTTATATTATCATCATCATCATCATCATCATCCTTTAGTGGTTTATCACCACTAAAATGTCTTTGGCTGGGTGTGGAAATGGTAAACTGTTCATTTTAGCTTTCAAGCTACAAAGGATTGTCCGGTGTTTGATAGCAATAGGCTGGTAGTGGGAGCAACTAATCACACTACAAAATTGTTGACAATGATTTTGCATTGTTCATAGTTTGTACAATATTCTAATTTGTCATGAGATGCATAATAATGGTTAAAATGCACTATAATGTTAAATATGTTCATTGACTCCTCGATGCTGTTAAACATTAAAAAAAATGTTACGGTCATGTGAACCATAAAGTAAATTTCAAGGTCAACTAGAACAAAAGGTAAAAAAAAAAAAGGTCACTAAAATATGCACCAATCTTCTAAATGACTGATTTATTTGGAATCCTTGTTGAATTCCCTTTCCAACAATACATTTTTGTGACAACTGAGTTCCTGAGTAAGAAAGGCAGCCACGCCCCTTTTTGCCAATAATGTCAAAATTCAGCAGACCTTAGCTCCCAAAACCCTCTGATTGAACCTAAAATTTTAGATTTATTTGTTTATTTATTTGTTCCATCGCTATCAATAAGTACAAGTTCTGTTATAATATTAAAATCTGCTTGATTATTAAAATTTTTTGCGTGACTTTGAATGTAACAAACCTCAGTTGAATGAAGAAAGTTGTAAGATAATACATTTATTATGATAAGATTGATTAAAAATAATGAAAAATGAAATAAGTAAATTTAGAATGATGGCATGATTTGTGTCCAACATGTATTTTTTACAATGATTTATTGTTTCACAAATTAGTCTGTGGTCCACCTTTCCATTTTAGCTCTAATCCTGTAACACCACTTGAAATCCCTGAAAAAGTTTCCGGATGTAAACAAAATGGCTGAAACGCATATGACACTCGTCTTACTTTAACTTACCCTGGCCATAGCGGTGTAGGTGTCATAGTGCAGGAGATGACCTGGCAGTACGAGGCTCTGCTTGTGAACCTCTGGAACAGGCAAAATGTGGCCTGCAGAGTCAAATAAGGTCCATGTGTAATGGAGGCCCCTCAATATGTCACATTCAATGTCAGCCTCGTAGGACACTCCCAGATGGATGATGTTGTGTCTTCGCACCTGAATGAATAAACACCTACTTAAAAGGTACTTACACAAGACAAATGAAAGAAAGGCCTAACCTGTAGTTTGAGAGGGCCCATGTTCTTAACAGGTGGAGGCCGACATGGATGGTCTAAGACAAAGATGATGCTGCTTAGGGAGGCACAACTGACCCGGTTGGACACAGTCACTTCCATTAAGAACTCTCCAGTCCTACAACCACAAACACATCAGGAGGTTGCTGTGTATTTGATGTGCAATGACAGGACAAACACCTTCCACATTTGAATTTAAACCTTTCTTCACCTGCGGAAGACGTGCTGTTCACTGCTTTGTCCCATCCTTGTCGTCCCATCGCCGAAGTTCCACAGGAAGGTGATGTCCGTGCCGGAATTGACTCGGCAACTCACCGTGGTCATCTGGTTCCGAAGAACGTAGGCCTGGTGGAACAGCTTGTTGAGCTTCACTGCTCTTTGGATGAGTATGGACAACACTCCAGAGGTGAGGGAGGTGCGACCATCAGATATCACCACTGTTATGTTGTACCTAAATAAGAAAAACATAAATTAACCCATATTTTTTTGCAAATACAATGTAATTGTCAAATTTTCTACCTGGAAAGCACAACTGAGGTCATTCAATGATAGGCTATTATTCATAAAGAATTATTAAGTTAAGTGTGTTGGCTTAAACTGAAAAGTGGTCCCAATATTTAGAATTACTGAGTAGAATGTGGTCTATAGCTTTTATAAACCACACCCACTAAATTGAAATAAAAAAGTTTATTAAGTGATTTGGGTTATACAGAAGGCCTACTTCTCCTTGATTATCGTCCTGATCTCAACCCCAAACATGGCATACAAACGAATAAAGATAATGAGTTTGAAAACTATCTACTTGGACATAACTTTCTTTTTATTATTACTATTATATTAAATTATACCCTTATATAAGGGTATATCAGCTATACATACCTTCCAGGAGTGTAGTATCTTTTGGTGACATTCCTGTCGCTGCTTCTGGTGGATGTGGAGTCTCCAAAATTCCAGAGAAACTCAAGAGGCTCCAGCACATCGGTCACAGCCAGGAAGGTCACATCCGTTTTAGTAGGATAGGTTTGACTTTCTGTATAAACGGGCACAAATTTCACACAGCAACAGAGCATGACGTTTTAAAACCTGTAGAATTTTTTTGAAATAACATATGTAAATATACTGCAACCGTTGCATTCGAATGGGTATTAGTGGGTGTCTCCTTACTTCTGTCAATCATATCAGAGGTGGTGGCATGAAGGTTGGGGAATGCAGGACGCACAATCACCTATAAGTACACAAATCAACATTCCTATGTTACAGTATGACATTCTTTATGTTTTAAGGCATATCTTATTTTCCCCAAAAAAATTCTGGATGTTTTCATATTTTCATATTTAAAGGTAAAGTTTGCAGTGACAAAAAAAATACAACATACATACACATAGGAGACTATTGTAGTTTCTTGGCCAGTTATTTAATTCCGGTTAGCAACAAACATTAAAAAGAAGAAATTGGAAAGCTCTCTACTTCATGTCAAGATACACGAATGTGTTGTTTGAGGGAAGCTGATCACCTCTCTTAAGTTGTAGTTGATTCATTCCAAAAATTACAACATCAAACCGATAACATTTTGTTTTTGGCAAGATTCGATCATGAAAAAGTTATGCTTGCAATGTAGCTGCCTTGGTATCACTGTTGTGGTTGTGTCTATTTTGATTACAATATTGACCAACACCCTTCTCTATTCACCAGGGCAGTGTAAGAGGGCTGGGCAGAGCTGCTGGAGAGCAGGGCTCGTTCTGCACACCTGCAGGAAATCAGCAATCAGCTGGCTTCTTAAGCCGGCTCCAAACGGTCCACCTGTGCCAGACGATTTTTGCCCCAAGAGCAATCAACCCTGCTTTCCAGTTGCTCTCCAGCCTGTTTCTCGAGTTGAGATTTATGTTGATTTATCCCTTGTGGTGATTTTGTGAGTTTTTCCCTGAGAAGGTGATTTTTTTATTTGTGTTAATAAACTTTTGTTCACGATTCTGCATCTGGGTCCTTGCCATTGACCACGCCGTCACAATCACGCTGGTTAAAAAACTGAGCATTATTATTTTTGTAAAGGCTTTTTTGTTGTTGTAAAATTGTATTTAAAATGTGTTTTAACCATTGAGTTTGTGCTGTGCACAGTTAAGCTACAAGAATCTCATTTTGGCAAAAATAACAGAATTAGTTAAAGAAAGAAGAATACTCACAATGTTAATTATCTTCTGTGTCCATCCACATTCATTTGAAGCATTCACTCTTTCACTCAGGAGGGTCCATATCTGGTGTACATAGAGTTGTATATCACTGTACTTTTCTGCAGGAAAACTTTACTTTTATGCACTGACTAAATTCTGTCTCAACAGAGAGAAACATTCACTCAAATAAGCAAACAAACAAAAAGACCCCACACATGCATTTACACATGTATAACCCCTTTAATTGTGAAGCATGCGCTCACATACCAGGCTGCTATTCAGGCCCTCACAAGTCCTCTCGACCCCCACCTCCTTGTCTCGGTCCCCGTGACTAAACAACCAGCACAACTGTGCTCCTGGCCCGTCAGCCACGTATGCCCGCAGTGTGATGGGATCCCCCACATAGGCAGCCCGCGTGGTCCCACTTTGGGAGCTTGTCCGTGGGAGGGGGGCTCCGTGAAGCAAAGAGATCACCAACGGCGGCAGGAAGCAGAAGCTCGGGGGGGGAGAACGCGTAGATGAGGGGTTGGAGACTGTCACCTCTAAAAACAACATGACAGAAAAAGAAGGTTAGAATAATAAACATTCACAAACAAGTTATTGGTTTTTTTGTTTTTCATCCGACATACTGATGCTGACTGATGCTTCCAAAATCCATTTATATGAAACTGCAAAGGAATCATCTGGCACGTTGACCTGCTGTGAACTTTGACCCCCTGAGGTCCCACAGAGGAACTCTACAGAGTTGTAATGGGGTACGCACAGTCCCACCATCCCTGCAAAAAAACACACACACAAAAAATCTGTGTTAAAAGAAAAAATGTAGCAATACACTGAATGCATTATGTACGCATATGTAAGTATTTTTACTTCCACGTTTTTATCATTGCAACTTTCAGCTTTTCCCATCACTGACTTATTTACATATTAATAAGCCTCTCAACCCTTGATTTTTTTTTTTTAAAGGGCATGTTTATTAACCAGTTTTCAGATTTGCAACATGTTTTTTTTTAATATTCGAAAATAGACAATTTTGTTCAAAAATTATATCAAAAGTTAGTTCAGGGAGATTGCAGGCTAAGTCGTAAAGTGAAATGAAATAATCTCCCTAGAGTTTTATACAGTAAATGAAGCTTTACAAAATGTCAATATAATTGACATTTTAATCTTTCACTTATCACTCATTATTATCAATATTTTAAATTCAAAAACAAAAAAGTGCATTTTCGATGCATCTACTGGCCAGAAGGTCACCAGTGTGAGGTGCCAGCAAAGAATTTCAAATCTCAAAATAACAAATTTTTCAATTGATCGCTTATTGGCTATTGAATTTGGAAAAAGGGCCAATGCCAATATCTGCCCCAATAATCAGTCTATCATGTATATTGTATTTGAATGTGTTATAGTTTTATTTGCACAATCATGTTTAATAATAAGCTTTTTAAACATTACAAGTAATGTTTAAATGTTAACGTTACATGTTTTACATGGGCCCAAAGTAACAATTTTTATAATATTTATTTTACAGGGTTGGGATATTATTTTCAGAAGATTCATGAACAAAATTAAAAGGTTTATCAAATCACACTAAAATGATTATATATGCAATCTACAGTGCTCAACAGAAATAAGGAAACCAGTTTAAGGTTGCTCAAGTATAACAAGCCTATAAAAAAATGTCAGGTATTTTTTTATGTTAATTAAAATTAGATTTAAAAAATATACAAATTGCTTTTTTACATTTTTTTAATAAATAAATGCTGTCTCTCTAACGTGAAGCTATCTGCATGATTTTTGTGATATACATTGACACAAAACACCTCCACAAATCTAAACCACTAAGCTTTATTTCTTTTCACACAAGAGTGTTTTAATTTGCCTCTCACCTGTGACCTGGTCAGGGCATTCCGCCAATTTCCCGCAAACTTCCAGAACAAAAGTCTTCCTGGCAAGCAGTTTCTCCAGAAGGGTCGACACATTCATGTGGAACAAAAATGGTCCTTCTGTCCTGTAAAGTGCCAGATTTCCCACCCTGCTCCCCTTAGGAAGTTTAGGGACTCTTAAGACAGATCATCAACATAAATAAAACACAGAAATAATGGTAAAGAAATAGAAGATAAAAAGAAATGACGTTAAAAATAATCCCCACCTTTGTCCTCCATGTTTTCCTCTGACCTCTGGTGAATTTCCATTAGAAGAAGTGTTGAAGCATACAGACACTCTCGCGCCTTGTAAATGATGTCCACAGTAGAACCATTGTGTTGTTAATGCTTCAACATTGAACCTTATAAAAATAATAATAATAATAATCAATTGCACATATGTCAGGTTAAAATGTGTGATGTGATTATTGTATTTGCATAAAATGAATATTGAATTTTGAAATTATTGTCAGTGACAGTTTCAGGGTCTCAAGTAAGATTTAAAACAGAGGTGGAGAACCTCTGGCCTGTGGGTCATGTATGCCCATTTTAACTCGCCTGCCATTCAATTCTAAACACAAATAAAAGGTCAGAGGACTAAATTTAACACACTCACGCTTATAATAGAAATTTCAGAAATGTTTCCATGGCCGTAAGAGGGCTAAATAAAACTAAAATAGTTTCCCCATCCCTCATTTATAATGAATGACTACACAAAATGTGATTTTAAATCTAGTCCAAGCTTATATTTACAGCAACGTCGATGCTACTTTCCCCATATTTCCTGTAAGACAAAACAGCAGAAACATTGCCTAACTAATGAGTTGTTTCGTTGCCTATTTTTACAGCATATAAGAGAAATTTTTGAAAATTGTTAACCTGTTCTCTAACCCTTCATCCAGGCAGAAGCCACAGCAGGATACCAGGTCAAGGTCATCGCGGACAGGATGAAGCGAGCTGCTGGCGTTGACGCACCCCAAGTACCAGCACGAAGGGTCCCCCAGGGGAGCTGCTGTTCTAGACAAGCAAAGAAGAAGAAGGCAGGTGAAAGTGGCCATGGTACGAACTAATACGAGCCAAACACGCATCTATGCCTGTGACAACCATTCAGTGTCTCACAGGAAGGATGGTGAGGAAAGGAGGAGGTACATGCAGGTGCCTGGACCCTCAAGTGACTGTATGCAGGTGAGAA